>NC_090730.1:72752029-72764529 GCF_036898095.1 Palaemon carinicauda | reverse complement strand
TAATAATAATAATAATAATAATAATAAAAGAAGGAATGACCATATCATCAGGAGGAAAATATGCTACGGAGGATAAACGTTGAAAATTATCAGTGATTTTGCACCACAAGTTTTTTGTCCACAAGAGGAGAATAGCAACTTTTGGAGTGAAATGGATGAAGTGATGGAGAAGGTGAAAGAGAGTAAGAGAGATGTAATCGGGGCCAATTTGAATTACTATGTGGGAACTGAAAATTATGTGATTGGGCGGGTGCATGTGGGTCATGGAATCATGGAGAAAAATGCAAAAGGAGAAACCATAGCAGACTTTGCCATGTCATTTGACGTGTAGGAGTGGTGGCCAAAACTCCCAAATTGACTATTTCCTTTACTAAAGGCTTCAACTGATGAAAGCTAAAAACTGCAAAGCTATCCCTGGTGCCATGTAGCCCCTAACTCTCACCTCACCCACCACAGACTATTATGTATGGGCCTAAACCTTAAAGGAGGAAGGAAACACTAAGCAAAATGTGTGAGGAAAATTAAACGATACAAGTTAAAGAGAGAGGTTGATTACCAGAGAGAGTTTAAGAGGAAGATCTTGGGGGAAATTGATTTGGAAACTGAAGATATTCAGAAATGGAGGGCACATAATATAGTAGTGCGGAAAAGGTATGGAAAAGAAGTACTTGGTGAAACATCCGGTATTGTGTGGGAGGAAAAAGAGAGCCAGTAGTAGGATGAAGACACTGAGAAGGCAGTGAAACACAAAAATTATTTAAAGAAGAGATGGAAAGAATCACAGCTACAGGAGGTGGGAGATAGATTATAGAGAAAAACATGGAGATAAAACGAGTTGTAGCCCAAGCCAAGGCTAGGGTGTATGCTGAGGTATTCATTGAGCTAGGAAGAAAAGAAGGAATGAATAAAATGATCAAAATGTCAAAAGTAGAACATAAACGTACAAAAGATATACACATTAAGGAAATGAAATATCGAGATGGTGTGGTACTTGAAAATGAAGAAAATATCTTGAAGCGATGGAAAAAGTACTTTGAACACCACGTAAATTAAGAAAATGCAAGACTAGTAATAGAAGACAGACAGCTGAACATGGGCATGGTAATGGGGTTTTCTAGGCCTTCTCTATCACGAGGCTCAATACTACGCAGTACTCTAGAAGTTTTATTCCAGCTGTGACCAAGTTGTGGAATGATCTTCCTAATCGGGTGGTTGAATCAGTAGAACTTCAAAAGTTCAAAGTTGGAGCAAATGCTTTTTTGTTGACCAGGCGGACATAGTCTTTTTATAGTTTATTTATGACATATTTGTTTTTGATGTTGTTGATAGTTTATTATATGACATGTCTGTTTTGACGTTTCTTATTTTAGAATGATTTATTGTTAATTTATTCTCTTCATTTACTTATTTCCTTTCCTCACTGGGCTATTTTTCCCTGTTGGAGCCCCTGGGCTTATAGCATCCTGCTTTTCCAACTAGGGTTGTAGCTTGGATAGTAATAATAATAATAATAATAATAATAATAGATGTATAAGGTTAAGGCAACAGGACCAGACTTGATCCCTCTGGAAGCATGGAAAGCATTAGGAGATTAGGGGGAGGATATCTTACACGATCTAAGGATAAAGACAATTGAACAAGCAAAGACAGAAGGGGATATTCAAGAGTGCGGTAACTATAGGGGCATCAAACTGGTGTCTCACACAACGAAAATATTAGATAGGATAATGGATAGAGAAAGGGTCGAAAGAAGGAAAATCAAATGGGATTCATGAAAGGAATTGGAATTGTTGGAGAAATTCATGGGAAAGCATAGGGATCTACATTTGGTCTTCATGGACCTTGAAAAGCCATGCGAACGAGTCACGAGAGAAGAAATATTGAGTTGTGTAAGGAAGTAAATGGTCCCAGAAAAGTCTGTACGGCTGATCCAGGAGATGTATCAGGGGGTGTACATCAGAGTGAGGAGAAGTATTAGAGTGATGGAAGGATTTGAGTTGAGAGTAGGATTGCAACAGGAATCAGTAATTAGTCCATTAATTTTCTATATAGTAAAAGATGTTATGAATGAGAATGTTAGAGAAGCAGTCCCAAGAAGCATACTATATGCAGATCAAATCGTTATGTGAGATGAGAGAAGAGATGACCTGGAAATAAATCTCAAAAGGTGGAGAGAAGCACTAGAGGACAGAGGAATGAGAATATGCAGCTCCAAGACGTGTCCTACCAATAAAGACTATGGTAGTGAAAGCATTACATTACGTGGAAAAGAAATAATGACATTAGACAAGTTTATGTACCTGGGATCCATAATCAGTGCTGGTGAATGTATGGAAAAAGAAGTAGAATACCTCATACAGGCAAGCTGGAACAACTGGAGGGCTGCTTCTTGAGTCCTTTGTGACAAGAGAGTGCCACTAATACTAAAGGGAAAATTTCACAATGCGGTCTTAAGAACAGCAATGCTCTATGGTACAGAGACAGTAATCCTTATGAAAAAAGGGCTAGAAAAAGATGGATGCAGCAAAAATGGGAATGATTTGGTGGATGTCTAGAGTGACAAATTGATTGAATTATCAATTACTACATCAGAGGATCAGCGAGGGATTTTGAAATATCAAAGAAAGTGCAAGAAGGAAGATTGAGTTGCTATGAACGTCTAATGAGGAGGGAGGAGGATCATGTGGGGAGGTATACCATCGAAATTGAAGTCCAAGGTAGAAGAATAAGGGGAAAACCAAAAAGGTAATGAAGGGACCATGTACGGGATGACTTGAGGGAGAAGGGAACTGGTTAAGCAGAGTGCAAGCCAGAAATAGATGTAAAAGCTTCATTAGAAAGGGTGACCCCATAAATGGGAATGAGCTGGAGAAGAAAAGAACTAAGAATAAAACAAGCGGTGAATGTAATATATATATATATATATATATATATATATATATATATATATATATATATATATATATATATATATATATATATATATATATATATATATATATATATATATATATATATATATATATATATATATATATATATATATATATATATATATATATATATATATATATATATATATATATATATATATATATATATATATATATATATATATAGTTATTTGGTGGAATAATGAGTAACATAAGAAAAAGAGAAATATTAGAAGTCGGCTTAAAGTCTTTGAGTATTGGAAGGTGATACATTGTTTCCATGTCAGGTCATATCATTATAGATTGTAAACTTGTAGATGTTTTATATCTAGAAACTTCAATTTGAATATTTTTTTTTTCTTATCTAGTTTTATTCCTTAAATAGTTTTGTAAATAACATTTTACTGTTTTCCTCTCTTTCACATGCTATAATACTTATTCTCTATTCTCATAAAAAATTAAATGTTGTGTTCACAAAATAAATATTTTCGAAAAACTGTTAATAGTTATCGTTTGCGAAACAATTGTTAATTCAAACAACTCTTTACTCGAACAAGTGTTAATTCGAACATCTGTTGACTACAACAATTACTTTCAGAAAAATGTTTTCGAAAAAATGTTGTCGATTAATGGTTTTAAGAATAATTGTCTGAATACGTAATATATATATATATATATATATATATATATATATATATATATATATATATATATATATATATATATATATGTGTATGTGTGTGTGTGTGTGTGTGTGTGTATATATATATATATATATATATATATATATATATATATATATATATATATATATATATATATATATATATATATATATATATATGACTTATGATTTGCATAGCTTGCTTACCAGAATGCATGAAACTTCACATGAGGTTGCGCTTAAGATAAAAAGTAGAAAGACAGATGATGAGAACGGAATATGCAATGGAAGATGAAATATCACTGGAAGGAAAAGGGATTAATAAAGTGTACTCTTATAGATATTACGGAACTATGATCACTAATACAGGGTCTTCAGAACTGCAGTTTAATGAAAGATTCAATAGAGCAAATCAAACAATGTCTAGATTAAGTAAAATTTGGAAACCAAATCGTCTATAATTGAATATAAAAATAAAGATATATATCAGATATTGAGATCGGTGTTACTGTATGAGCAAGAGTCGTGGTATGATAATGGAACATCATCCAATAAATTTTACGGATTCGAGAACAAAGCCCTAAGAATATTTTGAGTTAAATGGCAGGATAGAATTAGAAATGAAACTAAAAGAGAGATTACTCGAGTGCCATATGGTGATGATATCATGGTGAGGGTTAAATGGCGATGGTTTAGGCATGCTCTTTGCACTCCCCAAGAGATCAAGTTCACCAAACTTTCAATTGGTCTATACAAAGCACTAAAAGAGTTTGAAGGGCCAGGCCTACATGGTTGAGGACTATGAAGCAGGAAGTAGGAGTTGGTGAATAGACTTATAAGGTCAAGATAAAAACGACTAGTGAAATCTAACCGAGGCCATTTTCGTTAATATGTTTAGGGAGAGATGATGATGTGATGATCATAATGATGATGATGATGATGATATATATATATATATATGTATATATATATATATATATATATATATATATATATATATATATATATATATATATATATATATATATATATATATATACAAACTAAATAACAAGTCATTCGTAAACACGATGAAACCAAAATGGAGAGATTGAGTGAATATTAAAGAATAGAGGTAAAAGAAACATTAAATTTCTGGAAAAAAGACTTTGGAAGAAGACGCCAATATGTTTGTTTTAGAGGGGGAAAAGGTAAATGTTATCAACAATAGAAATGTGATAGAAATTCCAAAATATTTCTATACAATGCCATGAAATAGTGATATAAAGAACAATTTTTCAATAGAAATGATAAAGCACCTAAGCAGGTAGGAAATGTTACAAAAAAAAAAAAAAAAAAAAAAAAAAAAAAAAAAAAAAAAAAAAAAAAAAAAAAAGCCATTCAAACAGGGAAAGCATCAGGAAAATATGGGCTAACAGCTGATAATAGATGAAGCAGATTTCCTACTAGTGAAGCTTGCTTAGCTTCATGCCCAGTACAGGCTATGATTCATGATGCGCGCATTATTAAATCGATGAGCTAGTTAGGAGTGTGTGACCATAATCGAAACACTATGAAAAATAGTTAATTTTGATGAGAAAGTCATTATTCGTTGGTACGAACAAAATAATCCTACATATATATTCGAAGTCAGAATAGTGTCTGACGATGTTCAAGTTTAATTTTCACGAGCTTAAAACCAAGAGTTGCGTTTCACAGTATCAATGCTTCGTTTCTAAGCCTAGTAAAGACTGTATCAGCCTCGTGAAGCAGTAGTGGTGTTGAAAAAACTTACTTTGGGTCAAACTGTACTGCAACACTACTCACTTGTTTTCTCGTGCTAACTGCCTTAATACTAAGTTCCCAGTGGCTTTTACGGAAATAATATTTTGTTACATTTTAATTTGACCTGTACATTCATGAGATGCTGAGGAAAAAAAGAGAATATATGAAATTTGAATTTTGAGAAAATAGTTATACTTAATGTTGAAAAAAAAAATGTTACTGTTTGCACCTGAATATATAAATATTTATCCCATATAACATGTAAAAATAAAGTTCTTATTTCCATAAAAATATATTTGCGACCTAGTTTTAACCGCACGTAAGGATGTTAATGGAAGTCTCAATACAAATAAACGAGGGGAATAACACAGAAAAAGCAACTTGGCCTTTATATCATGTTATCACAATGATTAATTTCCCTGTACCTTAAAGATTTTGACGATTAGTCGAGGCTGAAGGCGAGCAATGGTCTAGAGCTAGAGGTATTATTTGAATGGATTGGTTTTTGACTAAAGTCAGTATTATATATGCCAGATATGTCTATGGCATCTCTCCAGTCCAAATATAATTTGCGTTCTTTGTAAAGTTGTGATGAAATCAGACCTAAGATAAGATATAGATATATTAAGACTGTAGGCCTACACATTGTAATGTTTTTAGTTTCCCCATTACCTAATTGTTTTATATATATATGTATATATATATATATATATATATATATATATATATATATATATATATATATATATATATATATATATATATACATATATGTGTGTGTGTGTGTGTGTGTGTGTGTATATGTATATGCATATATATATATATATATATATATATATATATATATATATATATATATATATATATATATATTACTCGCCAAGCTACAACCCTAGTTGGAAATGCAAGATGCTATAAGCCCAAGGGCTCCAATAGGGAAAAATAGCCAAGTGAGGAAAGGAAATAAGGAAATAAATAAATGATGAGAATAAATTAACAATAAATCATTCTTAGAACAGTGAGAACGTCAAAACAGATATGTCCTATGTAAACTATTAACAACGTCAAAAATGATATGTCATATATAAACTATAAAAAGACTCATATCAGCCTGGTCAATATGAAAACATTTGCTCCAACTTTGAACATTTGAGTTTCTACTGATTCAACTACCTGATTAGGAAGATCATTCCACAACTTGGTAACAGCTGGTATAAAACTTCTTGAATACTGTGTAGTATTGAGCCTCATAATGGAGAAGGCCTGGCTATTAGAAATAACATTCTACCTAGTATCACGAACAGGATAGAATTGTCCAGGGAGATCTGAATGTAAAGGATGGTCAGAGTTATGAAAAATCTTATGCAACATGCATAATGAACTAATTGAACGACGGTGCCAAAGATTAATATCTAAATCAGGAATAAGAAATTTAATAGACCGTAAGTTTCTGTCCAGCAAATTAAGATGAGAATCAGCAGCTGAACACCAGACAGGAGACAATACTCAAAACAAGGTAGAATAAAAGAATTAAAAAACTTTTCCAGGATAGATTGATCAACGGAAATCTTGTAACTTTTTGTACAATTGAAGAAGACAAAGACCTAATTTTTTTTCTCTAAAGTAAATTTGCTGTCGAGGATCACACCTAAGATTTTAAAAGTTATACAAATTCAAAGAAACATTATCAATACTGAGATCCGGATGTTGAGGAGCCACCGTCCTTGACCTACTTACAATCATACTTTGAGTTTTATTAGAATTCAACTTCATACCCCATAATTTGCACCATGCACTAATTTTAGCTAAATCTCTATTAAGGGATTCACCAACCCCAGATCTACATTCAGGGGATGGAATTGATGCAAAGAGAGTAGCATCATTTGCATATGCAACAAGCTTGTTTTTTAGGCCAAACCACATGTCATGTGTATATAGTATGAAAAGTAATGGGCCAAGAACACTACCCTATGGAACACCGGATATCACATTCTTATACTCACTATAGTGCCCATCAAAAACAACTCAAAAACAACTCTTTGATATCCCTTACTTAAAAAATCAATAATAATGCTAAGAAATGGCGCACCCACTCCCAACTGTTTGAGTTTGAAAACAAGGGCCTCATGATTAACAGTCAAAGCACTAAAATCAAGGCCAATCATACGAACTTCCTGACCACAATCAGGGGATTTCTGTACAGCATTGGAGATTGTAAAAAGGGCATCACATGCTCCAAGGCCTTTCTGAAAATCAAATTGTAAACCAGGGAATAGATGATTACCTTCAGCAGACCTATTAAGATGTTTTGGCAGAAGACGCTCAAAAACTTTAGATAATATGGGAGTTATGGAAATTGGGCGGTAATCAGTGGGACTTGAGCTACCACAAACACATTTACATAGAGGAGTAACATTACCAATTCTCCAACAAGTGCTCTCTCTCTCTCTCTCTCTCTCTCTCTCTCTCTCTCTCTCTCTCTCTCTCTCTCTCTCTCTCTCTCTCTCTCTCTCTCTCTCTCTATATATATATATATATATATATATATATATATATATATATATATATATATATTTATATATATATATACATATATATATATATATATATATATATATATATATATATATATATATATATATATATATATATATATATATATATATATATATATATAATGAGAGAAAATTAATTACCAAGAAAAGTTAGTTTTCTTGTCATATGTTACTTTTCTGTTATAAAGAGGTATGCCGATGCTCTTTACCTGGAGAGACTACTAATATTATTATCAAAATTAGTAAAATCGATATAATTAAAATCAATAAATTAATTAATATTCAAATTATTACTATTCTTATGATTAAGATTAGTATTAAAATAAAATGAAGTGTTGGTCATTGTCCACTCAATAGAAGACAGCGAGTTAAGCCATTGCCCTTGGAGAGCTGAGCGAACGTTCTTCCACATTTAACGCTGACGCAACACTGAACACTGCAGCAGCTGCAGAACCTGAGCTGGCCCATCATCACATTGGTAGTACGGTTACATATTTTTTCCTTACTGGGCGCATCATGAATCATATTCTGTACTGGGCCTAAGTTGGAGAATGCTCCAGCACTAATGGCTAACTGCCTCCCATTGAGTGGACAAGGACCAAAAGGCAGTAATTCTTCATTTTATTGAATGAGGTATTGACGGAACTAAACTAGGTGGCTCTTTGGTGATAAAACTATCACAGTCTTATATAATTTGATTTTTTGTAATATCTGTTTTACAGAAGACGATTGTCAATTTCTTTCATTGGTAATCATGTTATTTGGTTATTTGTCTTTGCCTTTAAACTATGAGGATAAGGAATGAAAATGAAAATTTCACTTACAGAAGTACTCCATAGACTTAATAATTTTATACTGGTCATAAAACTAAGGTTTTGTAACTATGCATATATATATATATATATATATATATATATATATATATATATATATATATATATATATATATATATATATATATATATATATATATATTTATATATATATATATATATATATATATATATATATATATATATATATATATATTCATATGCTATACCTCATGACTGGGAACCAAACATACAATATATACTATGACTGGCATTAAATTTGCTACTTTCAAATATTATTACACGAAATCTGACACAGTTAAATAACTCCCAGACACCAATATATAAAACACTGAATATCCAAAGGTGAAATCAAAACCAAATTGGGTAATTATTCTTAAGAATTATTTAAAACTTACTAGAGTTCTTTAACAGGATACGAGCGAAAATTATTCTGAACAATGGTGAATGGAATAATACACTCTTTACAAAATTAAATATATTCTTTATAGATTACAACTCTTAGACAGAATTTAGATGAATAAAATAAATCACTCGAAAAATTATGTCTGAACAAAACTTAGATTGAGACAGAAATGTGACAAACTGAAAATGATATAATTACTTTACTGTAAATGTTAAATCTGATTAAATCTTAGACTAAGACAATGAAATAACACTTATGAAAATTATACAATCACCTGTTTCACTTGAAATAATATCTGAATAAAATATTTAAGATTGATACTTAATGAAAATAGACAATTAGTTCACAATACTAAAACCTATCACCTTCCTACAGGGTCATTTGTAAAAACTCTAAGAGGTATTTTATAAGTACTAACTATACACGGTGTATGCGGGGGCAGAATATCACTTTGGAGAGGACACAGTATGGGTACTGGACAATTTTAAAACAATACTCTGAGCTGCGTGTGAGAGGAAGAGAGGGGAAGATGGTTGTCTTAAGGCTGGAAATCTCTTTCTGTCTATATAACCCTGGGGATCACTTTTATATATAAGCTACTTCAAGAAACTTTCCAAAGAGCTGGGATGCGTGGTGGCCCGGGCAAAGATGTCAGAGTTACCAAGTATTACTCTCTTGAACATGTATTCATGCAATGCTAGATGGCTCTCTCAGTCAGCTATCTCCGCCCACCCTTTGTCCCCGAAAAAAAAAGAAAAAAAGATAACATATTATCACTAGACTTTTCGGGAATTTTCCAAAGCACACGGCACATTGCAAAATGCATATGCAACAATCGTGTTTTTTTAGGCCAAACCACATGTCATGTGTATATAGTATGAAAAGTAATGGGCCAAGAACACTACCCTGTGGAACACCGGATATCACATTCCTACACTCACTATAGTGCCCATCAAAAAAAAAACTCTAAAACAACTCTTTGATATCTCTTACTTAAAAAATCAATAATAATGCTAAGAAATGACGCACCCACTCCCAACACGATGCAATACCTCAAAAAATATTAAAGAACATTACATAAGACCTTGGTCCTATCTCATATGGTCACATAACACTCTCAAACAGTTACTTAACACTTTGTAACAAAAATATGTGAAATAGAAAAGTTAATTCTTTAATATGTCATTTTATATACACTAACTAGAATATATAGTAGAATGAACTTAACGATGAAAATCTTATGTAATTTTTATAATAAGCTTGAATCTACACGAGGAGAACTCATCTGAAGAGATGGCTAACCTCCCTTCACTGCACAAATAGAATGTAAATAATATTGTTAATAAACTACTGTATTTACTGTACACTGGACCAGCTTTGTAAGAATATACTACCGCTAGAGAGTTATGGGGTCTTTTGACTGGTCAGACAGTACTACATTGGATCCTTCTCTCTGGTTATGATTTACTTTCCCTTTGCCTACACATACACCGAATAGTCTGGCATATTCTTTACAGATTCTCCTGTGTCCTCATACACCTGACAACACTAAGATTACCAAACAATTCTTCTTCACCAAAGCGGTTAACTACTGCACTGTAATTGTTCAGTCGCTACTTTCCTCTTGGTAATGGTAGAAGAGACTCTTTAGCTATGGTAAGCATCTCTTCTAGGAGAAGGACACTCCAAAATCAAACCATTGTTCTCTAGTCTTGGGTAGTACCATAGCCTCTGTACCAAGGTCTTCCACTATCTTGGGTTAGAGTTCTATTGATTGAGGGTACACTCAGGCATACTATTCTATCTAATTTCTCTTCCTCGTGTTTTCTTAAAGTTTTTATAGTCTATATCGGAGATATCTATTTTAATATTATTCTTAAAAAATTTATTTTTTCCTTGTTTCCTTTCCTCACTGGGCTATTTTCCAGGTTGGAGACCCTGGATTTATAGCATTCTGCTTTTCCAGCATGGGTTGTACTGTAGCTTAGCAATTAATAATAATCATAATAATAATAATAATAATGATAATAATAATAATAATAATAATAATAATAATAACTACATACATACATACATATATATATATATATATATATATATATATATATATATATATATATATATATATATATATATATATATATATATATATATATATATATATATATATATATATATATATATATATATATATATATATATATATATATATATATATATATATATATATATTATTTATTACAAGCTTTGCTATAACCTAGTCGGGAAAGCTGGATGGTATAAGCCCAAGGGCTCCAATAGAGAAAAATAGCCCAGTAAACAAAGAAAACAAGGAAATAAATAAACTAAAAGGGAAGTAATGTACAATGAAAATACAATATTTCAAGAACATGAACAACATTAAATTAGATTTTTCACATATAAACTATATAAAAAAAATGATAAAAGCAAGATGAAGAGAAACAAGATAGAATAGCATGGCCGAGTGTACCCTCAACCAGGGAAGAAGAAGGACTTCGTGGAACGGCAAGTTAGTATTCCACATTCCAACGTGAAGCAATAACATTATTTTATCGTTTGTTTTAATGTGTCTTTATATTGCAGACGCATGGCATAGGCTAAGATGTGCATGTATGTAGTCTGGTTAGTTGACTAGAAGTTTATAATTATAAAACAGCACAGCTTTTTTTTTTTATATTGTCTCTGTTATATGTATCCCTCACTTCTGGTTTTCTGCATATTTTGACCAATGGATACTTTTTTCCATCAGTCACCAAAATGTTGTAAATTAGTGATGTGAGAGATCAATATCCAAGGTTTTTGGTTTTTGTCTTCAATTTCACGGCATTAATTCTACCAAGCAGGATCCAGTGCCGGAATTTAACATGGCTTTACCTTGTGCTACAACTTATATGAACCTTCATGGGAATCATCTCCAAAACTTCCCCATTGTAAACCAACGCCACCACATGCTGGAATTCTTCTCCACTTTTTTGAATAGTAGATGTTATATGATCAGAGTTAAATTAAATGTTCTGTCATTTTTTTTATTGTTTCAACTACTTAAATACTTGTACATTTTTATTGCAATGTCAATTACTTTTAAAATCTTAACTATGTATCCCTGGTAAGCATTTGTAGAGATTAAAACCTTTTGTAATCAAGTTCATTGTTGTTTTTTTTATCTCAGGAGAAAACAGACAGGAGAATAATTCTGATGTCTGCTTGTGTTTTTTTTTATTAGATACATTCAATTTGTTCGATTTCCAAGGGTCAAGAAGATATAACATTCATGACAGCTGAGGTATGGGCAGGAATAAGGAAGTCAACCTGTTACAAAGAAGA
>NC_090730.1:72739529-72742029 GCF_036898095.1 Palaemon carinicauda | reverse complement strand
GCTGACCCGCCAACCATCTCTTTATGCTCCTGCCAGCTGCCACACTATGTTGACTGCCCAGCAGCCAAAGGCATTGAGCTGCTGACAAGCCCTCTACTTTCCGACCAGCTACCATGCTATTTTAACCGACCAGCGGTCGCAAGCTACCACTCAATACCCCAACCAATATCTTCGCTGCTCTAACCCTCAGTCAGTCAGGCCGTTACGGGGGCCAGTCAGCCTTCTGCTCCACCCATCCTCTGCACAGCTTTGCAAGCTTAGATCCTTTTGCAGGAAGGAGACTCCTCCGAGAAAGAGGTCTAGAATCCTTTACGCCACCCACTACCTTTGGGTAGATGTCCTGATTCAATTAGAGATTTCAAAAATTTTATTTTTTTTTTCAATACAAAAGAAGGAAAGGAACAAACACTCGATAAATTCATGAAAATATTTTGATAATTATTCATCATAAATTTGTATCTAAATAATCACTTGGAGAAATCAATTTTATTGAACAATTTATGTTATGTGCTCATAAAAATTTGATATTTTTTGTTAAATCCTAACTTGACATAAGCATCTTAAGCATGTTACTCTTGAACAACATCTATAGATTCCAAATTTTTATGACTAACTAATCTTTATACCCACCATTTTTAAATAGCTACCAACCTACAGTCTGCTACGAAAGCAACAGTTAATCTTTCGCTTCTTGTCTAAAAAAAAGATTTCATTCCTATACCTGTATTGTTAATTTTTAAACAAGCGATGCATATTGACCGCCCAATGCCCATGTCTCCTGAGCATCCAACAAAATCCTTCTACTCTTCCTAGTCGGTCCATTGCTCTGGCATGCAAACAACCATGCTGCCTTGAACGCCAACTATTTCTCTATTCTCTAACCAGCTTCCAAGTTAAGTTAACCCGCCGATGATCACACCAACGGAGCGGCCACTCAATCCTCAGTCATCTCTCAGCGCTGACCCAACAATGGTCTTGCCACCAGAGGCACCAACTAGATCTTTACTCTCTAACGATCAACCAAGGAGCGTTGACAGCCCTACAGCTATGCGGCCTGATCGGCCATCAAATGCGCTCACCTCAGCTCAGTCAACTCAAAGCACTTCCCCGATAGCAGTCTTGCCACCACGCCCGCCGACTAGCTCTCTACTCTTTAACAAGCTACCAACCAGCATTCACTGCCAGACAGCCACACCAACTGGACTGCCACCTGTCCCGCTGAATTCAGCTCAGTCAGTTCACATCTCTTACTGGCCAACAGTCATGTCACAAGGCCACTGACTAGCTCTCAACTTTATAATCAGCTGCCAAACTGAGTTGATTACCCGAAGGCCATGCCATCTAAGCAGCCAAGTAATCCGCTGAACTTAGCTTAAACGCTGAACAACTAACAATTGTACCACCATGACGACACTGCCTGAGCGGCCACCGCCTGATGGTGACACTGATTGAGCGGCTACCTTATCCACTAAACTCAGCTCAGGAAACTCACTGCACTGATCCACAAACAGTAGTGCGGCCTCAGCTGCCAACCACCTCTCTACGCTCCGGCCAGCTGCCACGTTATGTTGACCGCCCAGCAGTCAAAGCTACTGAGCTACTGATAAGCCCTCTACTTTCCGGCCAACTACCATGGTATTTTAACCAACCGGTGGCCGCAAGCTATCCCTCAACACCCCAATCAATTGCTTCATGGCACTAACCCTCAGTCAGTCAGGCCGTTAGGGAGCCAGTCAGCCTTCTGCTTCACCCATTCTCTGCACAGCTTTGAAGTCTTAGATCCTTTTGCAGGAAGGAGATGCCTCCGAGAAAGAGGTCTAGTATCTTCTACACCTCCCCTACCTTGGGCTAAATGTCCTGTATCAATTAGAGATTTCAAACATTTTACCATTTTTTTCTAGACAAAAGAAGGAAAGGAACAAATACTCGATAAATTTAGAAAAGCATTTTGATAATTATTCATCAAAAATTTTTATCTAATTAATCACTTGGAAAAATTAATTATATTAAACCATTTATGTTATGTGCTCATATAAATTTCATATTATTTGTTAAAACCTAACTTGACATAAGCAATTTAAGCAGGTTACTCTTAAACAACATTTATAGATTCACAATTTTTATGACTAACTAAACTTTATACCCATCATTTTTAAACAACAACCACCCTACAGTCTGCTACGACAGCAACAGTTAATCTTTCGCTTCTTGTTGAAAAAAGCAAATATTTCGTTCCCACACCTGTGACGTTGATTTTTAAACAAGCGGGGTGGGTTGACCTCCAATGACCATTCCTCCTAAGTATCAACCAAAATCTTTCAACTCTTCCTAGTCGGTTCATTGCTCTGTCCTGGCAACAATCATGCACCACGACCGCCAACTATTTCTCTATTCTCTACCTAGCTTCCAAGTCAAGTTAACCCGCCGATGACCACACCACCGGAGTGGCCACTCAATCCTCAGTCATTTCTCAGCGCTGACCCAACAATGGTCTTGCCAC
>NC_090730.1:72717029-72729529 GCF_036898095.1 Palaemon carinicauda | reverse complement strand
ATTACTTTATCGTTGTTAAACGTTCTATGTTTAGAAAGTTACCTTGCCTGATTCCTGGTGAATGTTTTCTGGACGAACTTTTTCAAAACCAAAGCTCTAGACGAAATGATTACTTTAGAAGATGTGAACATATATTGTCTATAAGTAGCGACGACAATAGAACTGCCAAAAAAGCAGAGCAGAGGAGAGGCTTGCAAATCCAAGACCAGAATGACAGGACATGTATTCGAACAATTCCACATGTTTTTTTTTTCTTTTTTTCGTGTAGTATCTTAACTTTATATACTTCATGGAAGACAGAGCTTAGTGGCGTACAGCTTCTATGAACATTCAGTAATAATGAGTTTGCAGAGGACAGCTGCCATTGATGATAAAAGCGGAACTCATCAAATGAAGTACCAAGGATTGGGGGGAAATGGGGATGGGTTTTATAGCTGTTTGGAGATTATGAAAATATTCAGAGGTGACCTTGTTGCGGTGGAATAGTGCCTGGCGTAAGATCATCTTATCCAGAATAGCACAGTTTGGAAGGGTTACATTGCACAAAGAACAAGGATTCTAGCAAACAAAAGAATTACAGTTCATTAGCACAAGGTTTAAATTTTCGTTTTGATTTTGACTGTTGTAATCAAATATAAATGTAATCTAGATTGCTCTATTTATCAACTTAAGAAGATTAAAGTACAGAAATTTAATTGTTCTTGGGAACACCTGGGGTGCCAGTTATTATTTATACTAGTGATATTTCTACAAGAATCCATATGCAATGTCACAGAATATTCGGAAAGTGGGAATACCAAGAATTTTGTTTGTTTCACTTGTTATGAAATCCTTCAACCACTTTTGACTACTAAAACACTGGTTAATTGACATGATGTAATGCACGTGTATTTCATACACGCCTATACATTAACATGCTATTCTCTCTCTCTCTCTCTCTCTCTCTCTCTCTCTCTCTCTCTCTCTCTCTCTCTGCACAGAATATGCAATGTTTACTTACTAGAATGCACGAAATATCACATAAGGTTGAGCGCAAGATGAATAAAAGAGAGGCAGAAATGACGGGAACGGAATATACAATGGGATATGAAATATCTTTGGAAGGAGAAAGGATTAATGAGGTATAATAATGTAATTATTTAGTAACTATGTTCTCGAATATAGGGTCTTTAGAACTAGAGTTGAGTGGAAGATTTAAAAAAGCAAATCAGACAATGGCTAAGTTAGTAGAATTTGTAAATCAAATCACCTGAAATTACATATATAAATCAGATTATATAACAGTTTAGTTAGAGCCTTGTTACTATATGGACATGAATCATGGTATGACAATGAAAGCGTGTCCAATAGATTTATATGATTTGAGAACAAAAGCCTCAGAAGGATGTTTGGAGTTGAATGGCAGGACACGATTAGAAATGAAACTGTAAGCGAGATTACCTGAGTGAAATATGCAGATTAGTTCATGATGAGGGGTAGATTGAGAGGGTTTGTGCATGTTCTTCGTACTCCACGGGAGAGAGAGAGAGAGATTAGTTCACATAACGTTCAGCTGGGCTCCACACGGCTCTAGAAGAATTGGAAGACCCAGGCCTACATGGCTAAGGATTATGAAGCGTAAAGTGGATGATGATTGAAGCATTGAATTAAAAGCTCAATATAGAGACAACTTGCAAAATTTAACTGAGGCCTTTTGTGTTAGTACACCTAGAGGGAGAGGATAATGAGGACTCTATTATTTGATTTCAAATTACAGCGATCTTAATCTCTCACAAGTTGTAAATAGTAATAAAACAGGATACAGTTAATCAGGACACAATCTGAAAGAAAGGACACAGAGGAGTTAATGACAATAATGAATTACCAAAAAGATAAAGGTGGGGTGTGTTGTTGAGTGTCGACGCCTACTATGTCTGAAAGAGGTCTATCATAGCTGTGCGACTATTGACTTCTGCCCACTTACTATTGATCACACTTTTTTTTCCCCAGCTTTTCTTATTTGCGCAATTATTGCTGGGAGTTATGAGGGCCATCCTTTCCTCTGAGTAGCAGTGGCAGGTGATGCAACTGCATCCGGCCGTTTCTTGCCTCCTTTCATCCCCTCTCCCCAGTGTACCTGTTAAAACACATAAATGAACTCAAAACATTATGTGCTGTGTAAGTAAAGTGATGAAGCCAATAAGAAACTGGTTCAAATTGTTTTTCCCAGCACTGGAATGTGGAGACGAGGTCACAGGTCGATAAACATCTGCCCTGTTTCTTATGCATTTTTAGCCCTGTTAATGCCTTATTCTGATATTTCTAAACTTCTTGATAACTTTGTGATAAGGCAAACAAGAAGACCTGAAGTTGGGTAGCTTTCCGGATGTTGCCTTTGATGTTACAAAGAATGGCTTATCAACAGTTACTGCTCTCACTTTTCCCTGCCACTTGCCCTCTCCTCTCCACTGATGCCACTGATGTCACTATTGGTGTAGTACTCAAGCAGGTGGTCAATGGCTCGCCCCATCTATAGATGTACTTGAGCAGAATACTGTCCAAGGCAGAATTCGACTACTCTTCCCTTAACAGCTAATTGCTGGCGGTGTATTTGACTATTCATCACTCTTCTACTTCTTAAATGATATGCACTTTATCATTCGTATGGACTACATGCCAAGGTGCACACCTTCATTTGACAGTCTGACGCCTGGTCAGCCCTACAACACCATCAGGCTGCTGTAGCTGAATACATCTTCACTCTTCGACACATCCATGGGAAAATGAATCCCATTGCTGATGGCCTGACCAGAAAATCATTGTTCTCCATTCACCTGTGATTGGATTACAACGACTTAACAGAAGCCCAGTGAAAAGATCCATAGTATTGGGCCACCAGGACATACTGCATATCCCTTCGTTTGGAAAATGTCACCCTCGGCGACTCCAATGCTGTCCTCCACTGTGTCATCAAAACTGATAGACCATATATGTGGATACCTGCCCCCATGCACTGACAGGTCTTTATTTTAATCCATGGACTCTCACATTCTCACGCTGATCTACTGCACAGCTACCAAGAACAAATCATATTTAGTACGGCATTACTAAGGATTTCAAGAATTTTGTCCACGCCTATACTTCATGGCAACGTTTGAAATTGCATTGATACATGGATTACAGAGTGGGGACTTTTCCTCAACTTTATCATTGGTTTGCCTACATTTAGGTCAAGGTAGTGGGCCTCCTACCCATCCATCCTCCTCATGCAACCTACAACATCTGCCTCACATACATCTGCCTTACTCTCAGGATGGATAGCAAGTTTTAGTATCCTTGAGCATATTATTTCTGACTTGGGTATAACTTTCACCTCTAAATTGTTGATATTATTTGCGAGTCTCTTGGGTATCTCCCAAACTCTGACAAACACCTACAACCCTGTAGACAATGGAATGGTTGAACGCTTTCATCGCAGCCCTCAAAGCAACTTTGATGTCCCGCTGCAATAACTCCATTTTGTTTACTCACCTTTCCTGGATCATCTTTGGATTAAGGATAATACATAAGGATGCTCTGGATGGCTCAGCAGCTGGAATAGTGTGGGGCGACCAATTGGTCATTCCTACTGAATATTTTTCTGTCTGTTACCTCCTCCGACAATCTCCAGCACCTTCGTCATGTTGTAGGAAAATTCACTCCCTTCAGCCAGACTTACAAGCCTACAGCAAAGAAACATGTATCAAAAGATTTAAACAACTGCAGCACATGTCTTTGTGCAAAACGACACTCGCAAGCCATCGTTGATAGCCCCTTACATGGTCTCTCACCTTGTTATCTATCATAAACGGATTTCTTTCTTATTAACACCCGTGCCAAAGAAGACTTGGTGTCCATTGTTCTCCTAAAATCTGAGTATCTCTTGGAAGATGACCAGCCTACTGTTCGCTTCTCTATGGCATTGTGCCCCATTTAATATGTTCGTGTTTTTTATGGGGGACCATTTAATACACGTGTATGTCATACACCATTATACACTCTCTCTCTCTCTCTCTCTCTCTCTCTCTCTCTCTCTCTCTCTCTCTCTCTCTCTCTCTCGCGAGTGTTACTGTATGCTGGTGAGTCTACTTGTGTCATCCGAGAAATCACCTTATCTAATGCAGATAACAAAAGGCTATCGAGTGCAATATAGCTACAAATTTTCGTGAATAGTCTGTGATCAGTTTAAGGTCAGAAAAGTGGGATAAAATGTCGGCATAGGATAGTTATCTTGTGAACTAAAAATCTGAACAAGATGGCAGGCTATAACACAGGCAAGGCATGGAGGGATATTGCTGCAATCAACAAGAGTAAATTCCATGTGGTACAGCATTCTTAATCCACGGAAACTAATTAGGAAATGTGATGCATGTCATGTACCAACACACCATACTTGCGCTGAAGTATAACAAAAAGTAGATAATAAAGACACAAAGTTATTCTGCTCAATATGCTTAGTCTTCATAGAAAATATAATTAAGTCGAGACTGAATCTGCAAATAGTTGAAAAAGAAGAAGAAGAAGAAGAAGAAGAAGAAGAAGAAGAAGAAGAAGGAGAAGAAGAATAGGATATATGTAAGGATGCATAGGAAATCATTGATACAACATCTGATACCATTCAGCAACATACAAAGAAATAAATTATCAGATGGAAACAAATAATAGACCCCAGAGACTCTACCCGGACCTACATACTTTTAGGGAAGAGCAAGGAAAAGAAAAAGAAAAGAAAAGAAAGATATAGTCTGCAATTTACTGATAAGAGGGAATTGCAGATTTGGCGAAAAATGCTATTACAACCATCCTAAGATATGCCATAATTATGAAATATATGGTAAATGTGCATATTTATATGGATATGGAGACGAATGCAGAGATCTCCATCCTAAAATATGCAAAAGCCTAAAAGAAAGAGAAGGATAAAAATTCAACAAAAATTGTCGAAATATGCATCCTGCAACCATGATTGAAAGTCGTCAAATTCCAAAGCAAACAGATTAGAAAAATGAAAGCAAAAATGAAACAAAACAAGAAACAGAAAAGATAAGCCGAGTATATACGACGGTATGCACAAAAGGCCCCAAGATATGATGCCTTTCAACCCAAATATACACAATTGGAGCCTAATTACAAAGAATGCATCCATAATGCTAGGGGTTGGTGCAGATATAAGGATAATTGCAGGTATACATACAAAATAAATATGAAGGCAAAAGAGGAAATATAATAGAAAAGTTGGATTTTTTAATGACAGAATTCCTGGAAATGAAGAAAAGAACATAATATCAGAACAGAAAGGAAGCATGGGAGAATCCATATTATCACCAATATTGGATAATGGTGATGAAACACAAACCATCATAGTGATGAATGCACAGGGTTTAGTCAAAAGTAACTCTAAAAGAAAAATAGAGTTCTTAAAAGAACTAACCCAAATTAAAAAAATAGATATATTAAATATAAGTGAAACATGTTATTCCCAAGAGACTGACCAGATTTAAGGGTTTCCAAGCATATAGATCAGACAGAACAAATAGAACCGCAATATATGGAAGGGACATAAATCAAGGAAAAGTATGGGAAAAAATACAGCAACACATAATGTGAATTGATTGCAGTAGAATTTTAATATGAAAAATTAGTAAATATTGTAGTTTACAGATCCCCAAATACTAAGGAGTTTGACATAATAGAAAAAAATAGATGATATATGTAGAAACCATAAAGACTGGAATATACTCCTATCCAGAGATTTTAACTGTTCTTTCATGGATTAGAAAGAACGGATGGAAGAAAGTGGTTGTATATATACATAAAAAAGATAATAATAGTAGCGCAAACGATAAGAGGCCATTTGAAAAGCTTCAAGATATGCTATTAGAACATAATATGCAACAAATAAACCACATTCCAACAAGAGAAGAAAATGTCCTAGATTTAGTATTTGTGAATGAGGTAAATTATGTTAAAGAAATAGTAGTGTATAACACGGAAACTTCAAACCACAGTGTCATAGAATTAACAGTCCATTCTAAAGCAAGTGAACGCAGAGATAAACAAAGCACAAAATTATGGGAAGGATATGGAAAGTATAATTCTTATATTAAGAAGGTAAGATGGTCGGAAATAAATGAAGAATTGAACAAAGATTGGAAAAATGTATTCATAAGTGATAATATACAGGTAAATACGGATATACTGTACAAAATACTAGAGAAAATTGTTGAAAAATATGTACCGAAAAAAAAAAAATAAACATCACACATGCATACCAAGAGACAGAAGGATCTTATTTCAGAAAACTAGAAACTGGAAGAAAAATCTTGCAAAAGAAAAAAATGTATGGAAAATAATGGAAATAAAATGTAAGATAGAAAATGAAGAACAATAGATTATACGATGCAAAGAAAAGGAAAAAAGGGACTTAGAAGTAAGGACACTTCAAAATATCAAAAAAAATCCCAAGGTACGTAACTCCTTTGCAAAAAAGATGAATAAAGGGAGATTGGAATAGGCCCTCTAATAATTGGAGGATGGTTAACGAATAAAAGAAAGGAAATATGCCACATATTAACAGAAAAATATAAGAGTGAATTCACGCCAAGAATTGCGAAGGAGAATAATGAAACAAAAATGAAAGATGAAAATATTGAATATCCTACGGATATAGCTAATAATGAAGAAGATATTGTGCAGGTTATAAGCGCAATCAAAAATTGGATCGGCGGCCGGGCCAGATGGAGTTCCAGCGATTTCCTTAAAAAAAACTGCACACACTATCGTGAAGGTGCTTGCAATACTAAGACAAAGGGTAGATATGAGTGAGATATTTGCTAAACATAGATTAGCATATATAACCCCTATTTTCAAAAGTGGATCAAGGCTAGAGGCAAGCAATTATAGACCTGTTAGTCTTACATTACATATCATGAAAGTGTATGAAAGTGTAATACAAAAGAAAATAATGAATCATTTGGTTAAAAAAAAAAATATTTGATATAGATCAACACGGTTTTGTGCCCGGAAAAAAATACACAAACCCAACTGATAGCACACTATGAAAACATATAAAAACTATGGTAAATGAAAGAGACACAAATGTGGTCTATCTAGATTTTGCAAAAGCCTTTGACAAGGTAGACAATAATATATTAGAGAAAAAAATGAAAAAGGATAATATTGTGGGAAAGTTAGGAAAATGGATAAAATAGTATCTGCAAAACAGAAAACAGATAGTGGTTGCAAATGACGAGAAATCCGATGAAGCTCAGGTAATATCTGGCGTGCCACAAGGTATGGTATTAGCTGCACTGTTGTTTGTTATTATGATCTCAGACATGCACTGTAATGTTAAAGACTCTGTAGTGAGAAGTTTCGCCGATGACACAAGAATAAGTAGAGAAATTACTTGTGATGAAGATAGGAACTCATTACAAAGAGATCTAAACAAAATATATGAATGGGCAGAGATAAATAGGATGCTATTCAACTCCGATAAATTCGAATCAATAAATTATGGAAACAGAGAAGGAATGGGGTATGCATACAGGGGACCTAATAACGAGACAATCACAAATAAGGAAGCAGTTAATTATCTTGGTGTAATGTTAAAAAGGAATATGTTATGCAACGACCAAATAGCAACACTGTTGGATAAATGTAAAGCAAAAATGGGAATGCTATTAAGACACTTTAAAACAAGAAAAGTTGAACACATGATTATGCTTTACAAAACTTATGTACATAGTACACTCGAGTACTACAATGTGATATGGTACCCACACTACCAAATGATATTGCACAAATAGAGAGTGTACAAAGGTCCTTTACTGCTAGAATAGAAAAAGTTGAGGACCTTGACTAGTGGGAAAGACTGCAATTTTTAAAATTGTATAGTCTAGAAAGGAGGAGAGAATGCTACATGATAATACAAGCATGGAAACAAATCGAAGGAATTACTGAAAACATCATGGACCTAAAAATATCAAAAAGAGCAAACCGAGGTAGATTAATAGTGCCCAAAAATATACCAGGAAAACTAAGTAAGGCACACAGGACATTAATCCACTACGGACCAGCATCTATAATGCAGTGACTATTTAATGCGCTGCCAGCTCATCTAAGAAACATGTCAGGAGTGAGCGTAGATTTGTTTAAGAATAAGCTCGATAAATACCTAAGATGCATCCTAGACCATCCAAGACTGGAAGATGCAAAATACACCAGAAGATGTATTAGCAACTCTCTGGTGGATATACGAGGTGCCTCACACTGAGGGACCTGGGGGAACCCAAACATAGAATAAGGCAATAAGGCTCTCTCTCTCTCTCTCTCTCTCTCTCTCTCTCTCTCTCTCTCTCTCTCTGCATTGATAAAAGTAAAATCTGTTGAATTTGGTCATTCCATGTTTCACATTGTTAAAGTTTTATGCCATGTTACTCCACCTGATCGTATACAAGCCTGTTATCTCGTTAGAAAAAAAGGTTACTTATGTTCTGCTCGTCCTTCCGTTAAGATCCTTATTAATATGCCACAATACCATAGTGTTATTCAATTTGCAAAATAAATTGAGACGTGAAAACATGAAGGTTTCTATCATTGACACATCCCCCCCCCATCTCTCTCTCTCTCTCTCTCTCTCTCTCTCTCTCTCTCTCTCTCTCTCTCAAGCAATATACAAGATTTTAAAACCAATAGAATCAAGTTCAAAAATATGGCGGAAAATCTCCAGGCCTTTTCCACTGAGTACATGTTTCAG
Source organism: Palaemon carinicauda (assembly GCF_036898095.1). Lineage (NCBI taxonomy): Eukaryota > Metazoa > Arthropoda > Malacostraca > Decapoda > Palaemonidae > Palaemon > Palaemon carinicauda. The sequence continues at coordinate 72,720,753 of NC_090730.1, read as the reverse complement.
TCGGTAGCAGAATTGTGCATTTTTGTTTTAAAAACAAAATCGAGCACGAAAACCTTTCTAGAATTTAAATTCCTTGTCTATTAAAAGCAAGCACCTCATTCTTGATCTAAGAAAAGTTTTTGGGACTTAAAGTGAGATCCGATTATGTGATGTATACTAACGCACAACAGCCCCTAGCATCTTTTGGATGTACGACCAATGACTATTCTATCTTATATATTTTAGAGAGAGAGAGAGAGAGAGAGAGAGAGAGAGAGAGAGAGAGAGAGAGAGAGAAAGAGAGAGAGAGAGAGAGATCATATTCGTACCCATATCTATAATGCTGCTTCGGCACATTTTTGGGAAGTTGAAAAATCTGGAAAGGACAAAAATAGTGGTAAACTCTTTTTAAAACTGATACAGAATCTTTCATATGAAAGGAATCGGCTAGTACTATGAATATGGTCTTTTTTACATTTGATTTATATTCGTTATTACATAAAGCAACACACTAAATATCAACAAAGAATTCACTATATATTTTTAATAGCTTACATATTTTTAATAACTTAAAATTTTCTAACTTATATTGAATTGAATTTTATTAGTTCTATGAAGGTAAATATTTTAAATGTTAGTAATAAATTTTTTGCAATTAGTGACGTACGATCGTACATGTGTATAATAATTTGTTCATGGGAAGCTGAATTATTTGGATTCCCTATTTTCAAGCTTTATATTGCTTTCTTTTTTTCCTTCCTAAACAGCTTTAAAAATTCACGAAATGTAATATGACTTATATGGAACGCAATACGCTACTCTCTCTATTTTGACATACAATATATAATCCCTTATTACTGAATGATTTTTTTTTTCGCCAGCGGTACTGTTTTTAGTTTGTTGTCTGGCCACCTTACAGTTGCGTCAGTATTCGAAAATATGTCATAGGAAGAAGTTTTGTACCGGTGTAAAGGATTCAAGCTACCCCCAGTTTCAAGCTACCCCTCCGGTAACTTTAAACCGGTTTCAGATTACCGGGGAGGTAGTTTGAAACCGGTTTCAAGCTACCCCCCATGTTTTCAAGTTACCCCCACATCGAAATAGAAAATAATCTATATGCCAGTGCACATATGCATCATGCATTTATTGCCGAGTTCGCAGCAGTAGAAAAAAAAGTTTATTTTTGTATTTGAAAAAAAAAGAATTGATTTCTTTTATCATCTCAAAAAGATGCCATTCATGTGCTTCAGGTGCATGAGCTTCACACGGCAATATGCGTGGAGAAATTGACGCAAAAGTCCACAATGAGATGTATACTTTGTTGCTATACTCTGTCAAATTTACGAAGTTTGAGATGTACTTAAAGACAAAAACACACATGCCATGTTTCCGACATTGTGTTTCGAAAATAAAAAGAAGAGGATGCAATTTTATGGTTATAATTAATGTCATTACTTGAACTTTAATTCTATAACAACTCAACTTCAACTTGTTATCGTTTTATAACATTATTCAGTCGTACTATGAAGAAACAAGACACAAAATTGCCACTTTTTGGATATAGTTTCTCAGGTCAGCAATGGACATTCATTAATCGGCTTTCGTTAGAAAATATCCCTTATTCAACCTCCTTGCCTTGCGGGCTGGTGCTGGCAGGAATCACCTGTGACGAAAGTTGCTTGTGGCTTGCGCTGCACACCCAGATGTAGGAGAGAGAGAGAGAGAGAGAGAGAGAGAGAGAGAGAGAGAGAGTTACAAACGCTGCAACAGAGATGCTTCAAAGATTATAGCCAATCAAGTTAGACACACAAAAAGCACCATAAACTTTTCATTAGCCAGAATGTAAGGTCATTCATCTCCATACAGAGCGACAGTAGGGATACGATACTTACTATTCATTATTATTATTATTATTATTATTATTATTATTATTGTTGTTGTTTTTGTTGTTGTTGTTGTTGTTATAATTAGCCAAGGTGCAACCCTACTGGGAAGGGAAACAAATAAGAAAGAATAAAGGAAAGATATAAAGTTAGAATACAAAAATAACAAGAAGGCAAATGGGTATTGCAACATTAAAGAAATGTTTAAAGCAAACTGATAACAAAAAAATATAGTGATCATGTTGATATGCCAACAAAAATAATAGAATAACTATTGTAAGAGACGATATGACAAAAGAAAACAAAGAAACGTTTCGGCTGTGGCCTACAGAGAAGAATATTGTTTTAATAGGTGGTCGATTCCCAAATGCGATTACTACAAAAATTTAGTGAGGTGAGAAGGTAAACTACGAAGTCGAAAATATGGCACCATGTATATTTTTCTTTAGATACACCTTGACCTTCGTAAATTTAACAGAGTATAGTCTTCCAAGATTGGCTTTTTTTCATTTTCCGAAGTCCCTTTTGGGTACTTAGTGTTCGCTACGTAGTCACAGATAATATCTAGGTTTTCCGATTTCCGTTCAGCAGCCATACTGACGACTTTTTTGACAAGCGATGCTGTGATCGGGTTAACTGGGTTTATATACATCCCAACACACCAGATATCAAAGGCTTACTACCGCGTACAAGATTATCAGATAAAAAAAAGGGGTGGTTGATTCGCGGCACAAGGACGAGATATGGTCATTGTAACTAACGTCATCTTTGTGGTCATCCCGATGAATTAAGGAACGCTAGACTTATGTGCACTAGTATTATACATTATACAAATTTACTCACTGAATGTGTCTCAAGTTCGTTTAAAAAAAAATAATAATAATAATCGCAAAAAAGATCTAAGACAATGAACTGAGACAATAAACGGATAAATACATGACATCAATAAATTGAACAAATAGAGGAAACCGTATATGTATAGACATGTAACGTAAAAATTTTGTGTTGACCCTGATCAAAAGCGATTGATTATTATTTATAAATGATGAGCTACTACGCAAAAACAAGGGGCTAGCTTGAAATCAGGGGGGTAGCTTGAAACCGGCTTCAAATTACCCCGGGGGTAGCTTGAAACCGGTTTCAAAATACCGGGGGGTAAGATTTGAAGGGGGTAATTTCAAACCGGTACACCGGTACTAAAAGTGTGTATATGGGGACCTTCTCGAACAGGTTAAGTATGAGACTAAAATGCCTGTCAAAAATAAACTTTTTGGGAGGCTAACAGTCCATGATCAATTGATATTGATTCTCTTAATGGGTTTGGCTGTGAGCGTCAGCTTTTAGTTCAAGGCCTAAAAGTCTCCCACGGCTGACATAGACCTTGGGTTGATAAATATATATATATATATATATATATATATACAAACATATATATATATATATATATACACACACACACACACATATATATATATATATATATATATCATCACTAGCAGCAGTATCAGTCCACTGCATGACTAAGGCCTCATGCATGTCTTTCTTTTCACGATTAATTGTTCATAGTGTTTTTATGCTAGTCTGTACCCGCAATTTTTCTTAGCCTGTCAAACAATCACTTTCTACTAATTTCCTTGCTTCTTTTGCAATCTCTAAGGACCTGTTCTGTTATTTCTCTTGTCCATCTATTAATTGTAATTTTCAATATATGGCCTCACCAAGTCCATTTTTTCTTACATGTTGTTAGAATATACTCTACTTTGGTTTGTCTTGTATTCTTGTTGCTATTTTTCTTTTGGTGCTATTCACATTATCATTATCTCCATAGCTCTTTCAGATGTAATTAGTCTATGATCTAAGGC
>NC_090730.1:72687029-72712029 GCF_036898095.1 Palaemon carinicauda | reverse complement strand
TCACTATCAATACTGGAATAGAAAAATAATTCCTTTATATATATATATATATATATATATATATATATGTTGTTTATGACAAACAAAATATAAATTTATAAACAGCAGAATATGAGAATGCACCTGACCTGAGGAAATATATAGCAATTGTCGTTGAGTTATGGAAAATAGAGTTTGCTAACTCTTTCAATTCCCCATAAACACGTCGAGCGATCAATCATAATCAATAATGGGCTCAATGAATACGCAGTTGTTCACAACATTAGCTCCTACTATTTTTGAATCGGGATAAATGAATCCACGTTCGAAATGAACAAGCATTGCATCTCAAATTCGGTCTACATTTTATCTCCAAGTTGTAAATGTAAAGAGACCAGCGTTAATGAATGGTTATCATCATTGGCTGCCTTAACCATATTCATCATCCTTCATGAATGACAAATTAAGAAAACCCAAACCATTGTGTATGTAAAGAACAATTGTGGCTGTCCCAATAATTTTACCACTATGCATACTCCATTATCAAAATACTGTTTACTTTCTCTCTCTCTCTCTCTCTCTCTCTCTCTCTCTCTCTCTCTCTCTCTCTCTCTAATCCAGCTTACATACATAAGCTAAAGAGAAAGCCTCACCTAGTAAAGCCATTCTTCACTGTCTCTAGTGTGTTGTGTTTCCCCCCTCGGTTTCTTCATTGTCATAAAAAATATAGATAATTTTGAAAAATAGGAAATGACATTGTTATTCTGGTATAAGAAAAGATATATCTATTGAGAATTCATTCATGCACATAAGCGTATGTTGGAAATCCTTCATATATACTTCCAGCCCCAAGAAGCATATGTTAATATTGTACGGCCACAAAACTGTCATTAAAACTGAGGGCATCCATACACTGGCCAGGGTTTTGAATACATTACTAAATTCAGGGAACTCATAAGGACGCTGGTTTAACGGATATAGAAATATAGAAACATGCAGATTCTTCTTTAGAGAAAATAGGTTCATTGTTAACTGTGATAATGCTGGTGATCCCAAATCAAGAAATAAAAGATGTATCATAACCCTTGATATGAGAAATTTTAAATAATAATCTACTTCTTATGGTACAGTTCACGTTCATTGAGCCATACAAACATAGATATGCTACCATTATTTAATATTGATTATTATTGATAAGAATAGCTTAACCTTAATACTCTTCCAAGGGAATGTATATTAATTCATTTAGTAATATCTGGTGCTTATGATGTTATAATTCCCTGAACGGTACGGAATTTTGCATAGCGCATTCATTGATGTAACTGATATTTCCTTTTTGATAAATTTTGTAATTCATACTAGTGGATCAATAAACCATTTATATTTCTATGCCGTTCCTTTCCCCCAAATTTTCTCTTTAATAAATCCCTCGTTTTCTCATCCTACGATTTTACCCATTAGTAAATATTCTTCAGGAATTACAGTTTTGGCCATTAACCACAAAGATATTACACTGATAAATTACTTTCTAAATTTTGCACTCAAGATTAATTTCTCTTTAAATGAATAACTAACTATTTTTCTTATCGTTTCTTTCAGAAGAAGTTACAGAACTGGAAATACATCGTTAAACAATTAACAAAAGGAAACTCACGAAATTGTCCACAAAATTCAAATAACTATGATTGAAACTATATTAACGGAATGTCAAAACGTCACTCGTGGAGAGAGACGGAAACCTTTTACATGAAAGCCGGTACGGGAAAACCAAATAAAAGATCCCGAATTCTTTCTACAAAACAAACCTTCCAATTAATCATTGTAGAACAGAACAAATATTCCATGGGCTTCTCAAGGAAAAAACAATCGACAATTAAATTGGACTTTCCTTTCTTTATGAATTATGAAATTCTGACGACGAAGAGTTTATAGGAAATATCTGGAATTCAGAAATTGTTTCAGAACACTAATTACTCATATCCCAACGAACAGGCTGCATATGTTACGATTCAGTTTTTTCATTTGTTAATTTTAATAAGGCTTTAGCGTTGAACCCGTGTAAGAATATAAACGGTAGAGATTGTGTGGGTGATAATAATGTGTATAATTATCATTACGAGTAACAAAAATCCCCAAAGGGAAAATAATCGGTCTCAGAGAGAAGTGCGAAAAAAAGGCCAGTGAAATGCATTGTTACTACATTGAAGCAAATCAATCGTGAAGGTTAGCTAATAAGAATCGGATGGCACTGATCCTATGGACAGGAATGATAGGAAACTCACTTTAGAGGGCATCTTTTTCATTATGCTCACAATGCCATTTCAAAATTAAGCTGACTGTAAACTATAAACATATAAGTTAACTATTAAAAAAGTTCATCAGTTCCTCAAAACTCTGTGATTTCGAGAGAGTATTTGAATTGAACAATTTATATAAACCTCAAATTCCCGAAGTCTCAAACTAAAAAGGAAACACTTCCTGTTTCATTCAGTAATCCATCTGAATTATTCCCATTGCGTTATGAGTCAGCATCGTTTAAAAACCGGCAAACGGATTGAGCGATCATTGGCTGTGGGACTTGTATCTGCTCCTCACCCTCAGGAAATGAAAACTATGTTTCCCGATTCTGATAAAAGGTTTAAAGTGTTATAGATTCTGAGGATATCTCTTAAACTTCGTCTAAATATGAAATAATTTACATTTTCTGCTAAACGTCATCCCAAAAATTTTCTATATTCTTTCACCTTATTTCTTTTCAAGCAAAGCGTGCATTTGTTTATCTATGATAAACTATCAATATGTTACTGTCGTAAATTTTTTGAATATACGCTGTATGTACGTATGCATGTGTTTATACGGTCACACACATATAAATATATTCACACACAGATATATATATATATATATATATATATATATATATATATATATATATATATATATATATATATATGTATGTGTGTGTGTGTGTATGGTCAGATACTTGCTCTTTATTACAGGTAGTAGGTTTGCCAGGGCGCTATCCACCCGATAATATACTACCGCTAGATTGTTATTGTGTCCTTTAAATGGCAAGACAGTCTTAAAATACACTGGATCATTCTCAATGGTCACTGCTATTTTTTTTTTCCTTTGCGTATACACACACATTCTCCTTTGTCCTCATACACCTAACAACACGAAGATTATCGCAAATTCTTATCTCACAAAGGGTTAACTACTACCCTGTAATAGTTCGGTGGCTATTTCTTCTTGGTAAAGGTAGAAGGGACGCTTTAGCTATAATAAGCAGCTCTGCTTGGAGGAGGACACTCCAAAATCAAACCATTGTTCTCTAGTCTTGGGTAGTGCCATCGCCTTCCACTGTTTTGTGATAGAGTTCTCTCGCTTGAGGGTACACTTGGGCACACTATTCTATCTTATTTTTCTTCCTTTTGTTATTTTGAATTTTTCAGAGTTAATTTATGAAAGATTTATGTTAATAATATTATTCTTCAACATCTCTTGTAGCTCATTTCCTTATTTCGTTTCCTCAGTGTTTTTTTTTCCTCTTCTCTGGAGCCACTAGGCTTATAGCATCCTGCTTTTCCAAATAGTAAGTAATAAGAATAATAGGAGAGACGTATATCTATATAATAAAGAACAAGTATCTGGTTATTAAATGAATGTACATATTTCTTTCCTGTCACGCTGAATGACATTGCCCAAGTATAACTACTCTGTATCTCCCCGTCATTCTGGAGGGATGAGAGGGAGTAATCATACTCTAGTGAGATAAGTTTACCCAGAAATGTAATTAGGAGTGAGGGGGGATTAGGTAGGGTTAGATGTGTGTGTGTTCGTGTGTGTGGTTTTGTATATATGTATGTAAATATTTAGCTGCACTCTTTTACGGGTCTCGTACAGTGACACTTAGTAGTATTGTGCATCATATCTTAGGGGAGGAATATTGCTAGCCAACGTGAGGCCTCATCCTAAACGGACACATAGAATTCATTTGAGATCTCCTTGAATTTGTCTCCGTTGTGTCAGAATAGCCATTTCAAAAGGTCCGTGTATATCCTTCATACATACATAGAGAGAGAGAGAGAGAGAGAGAGAGAGAGAGAGAGAGAGAGAGAGAGAGAGAGAGAGAGAGAGATTTCTTAGCCTTCACGCATGAAAGGGCGTCATTGGTACGAGATATACCATGATTTTGGAAGATATTTACTCGTATTGTACATCAGATCTCGGGGGAGGGAGATTGCTGACCAACAGTGAGGTCTCATCCTAAATGGGCACAGAATTCATTTGAGATCTCGTCGAATTTGTCTCCACGATGTCAGAACAAGAATTTTTAAAGTTCAATGTGAATATCCTTCATACAGAGAGAGAGAGAGAGAGAGAGAGAGAGAGAGAGAGAGAGAGAGAGAGAGAGAGAGAGAGAGAGAGAGTGTGTGTCATATAATTTAAAATGATAAGGACTAATTCTTTACATGATGAACCAAAATATGGATAAAAGAATATATTTATAGATAAACCTTTATGATAATGTTGTGAATGGAGCTAAGAGGTCTCATAATTGATATAACTTTTATTATAACTCGATCCTCTAGTCGTCCACAGGCTTTTATATATTTTATATTGAACATTATTTTATTGTTCTGTTTATTGTTTTTATTATGATTTACTTAAAAATACTATATATTGCTATGAGAAATACTACAAAATACTAGTAATGTTAACTAACTTTTTAAAAGTGTGGTATATGATATTCCCCAAGAGTTTTCCCTCTAGCATTATTATTATTATTATTATTATTATTATTATTATTATTATTATTATTATTATTATTATTATTTCTAATGCGAAGAACAGTCGGAGATGGTCGAGAATGATTGAATTTTAATGTGGAGAACAGTTGGAGATGGTTATGGAATTTAGCAGACGTAGAGCATGCTGATGATGCTGTTCTTGTTAGAAGAACTCCACAGGATTGGCAATGCTTGCTTACCAGAATACATGAAATATCACGAGAGGTTAGGCTGAAGACAAATAGAAGAAAGACAGAGATGATGAGAACGCAGTATGCAATGTAAGATGAAATATCATTGGCAGGAGAAAGGATCAATGAGGTAGAATCATTTAAGTATTTAGGAACTATGATCTCCAATACAGAGCTAAAGTTTTAGTGACAAATTGAAAAAAGTCAATGAGGCAATGGCTAGGTTAAGTCTTCTTCGACTAAAGCTTTTCCCACTATGCAGGGTCGCTATTTCTTGAAAGCCGTTTCCATTTTCTTCTGTCTCCGGTGTCCTCCACTGTGAGACCTTTCTTCTCCATATCTGCTGTTACATATTCCATCTACCTTCCCTTTTGTCTCCCCCTCTTCCACCTACATGGAACATCCATTTCCAACAACCTCTTCCCAACTTACTCTTGGTCTCTCCTCATTATATGCCAAAACCAGTGAGTCACTTTTGTTGGATTTTCTTTGACACTTCTGTAACCTTAATTGTTCCCCTTACCAAGTAATGTCTAATCTTATCGAGTCTCGTGATCCCAGCCATCCATCTAAGCATTCTCATCTCTGCAACATTCGTTTTCTTCTCAAAGATTTTTTTCATGGGCCAGGTCTCTGAACCACGTGCTATGGCAGGTTTCACTACAGTTTTATTTACCATGCCCTTTATCTTTAAGTTTATCCTTCAGTCACAACACTCCCGATACCCGTTTCATATTTTTCCATCCACCTTGAATTCTATTGTTCACTTCCAATTGGAGCTTTGCTGTTTCCTCAACATAAGATCCTAGGTAATTGAATTTTTCTGTCCTCTTTACTATTACCCCCAGCAAATGTATATCATTCAATTGGTTCTGGGGGCTGCAACACATTTATTCAGTTTTTGTTCTACTAATCTTTATGCCTCTACTCTCCAATTTCTCTCTCCATCTCTCCAGTTTCCCCTCCGATCCTTTTCTGGTTTCATCACACAGAACTATATCATCTGCAAACAGCATAGTCTATGGTGACTGTTCCCTCACTCTTTCTATAATTACATCCATTAATCTATTAAACAAGTAGGGGCTTAATGACGTCCCCTGGTGTAATCCTTCCCTTACTTCAAACGTTTCCGTTAAACCAACACTCGTTTTTATTTGTGTGCCAGTTCCTTCCTACATATATCTGATCATTCTAACATATTTCTCTGATGATCTTCTCTCTCTCAGACATCTTAATATTTCCTGCCGTGGAACTCTATCAAAAGCTTTCTCCAAGTCAATAAATACTATATGTAGTCCATTTTGTCCTTCACTATACTCTTCCATCAACTACCTTAGTTACGCCTGGCATAAATCCAAACTGCTATTCTCCAATCTTGGTCTCTTCCCTTATCCTTTCTCAATTTTGTACAGCCTCTTTTTCTTTGAATAAGGGTATTCAGAAGCTATTCCTCCACAATCTGGGCATCTTTCCTTTCCGGTGTATCTTTTTCATCAGATCCCACAGCATATCCACTCCATATATATTCCCCCAAGTATTTCCATACTTACACTGGGATCTCATCAGGTCCCGTAGCATTTCTATTTTCCATCTTGCTGAGGGCAACCATAATTTCTTCTGTATCTGTATCTCTTACCATTTCTAAATTTAGATTTCCATCTGCAATTATAGAACTTCTATTTTCTTCATTTAGCAATCTTTCAAAATACTGCTTCCACCTTCCCTTTATATCACTTGAGCAACACATTACAACGCCATCCTCATTATTTGTCAGCCTAATGTGGGTAATATCTTTGGTTGCTTTATTTTATCCTTTAACAATCTTGTTAATCTTCTTTTTGGCCTTCCTTTGTCTCCAAATCTTCATATACATTATCCAATCCTTGTTTTCAGTATTCCACCGACATTTTTGTTTCTTTTTTTGTTAATCTACTTCTTTCATTATCTTCGTCAGTGCCTTTTTCATCATCACTTTTCTTCACATTTCTCTTCATATGGTTTTTTTCGTGTACGTCATTATTCCACCACCAAGTTATTTTTTTATCGCATGGCCTTTTTTCTGTTGACATTCTGTTACGATCTTAAAATTGTCACAGGTTCTTCTAATAATTGAAATAAAAGTTTCCAACAACTACCATTGGAATATGAAAAATTAATATAAAAAAAGAAACTCACAATAAAAATAAAACACGTTTATTCTCAAACTTATATAAGGTTAATCAATGTAACTAATTCATTTACGTTAACTGGCAAATCAAATTAATCAAAACATCAATAGAAAAGGGGAACAGTCGGTAAGGTAGAAATACTTAAGGAATAGTTTTCTGCAGCTACTGAGACGATACTGGTACGAACACTTAAGGCTCGAGAATGTTGCAGAAGGGAGGCTGAAGTTCAGATGTAACTGGCACGATAACTGGATTCGAAGACATCACAGAAAGGGTGGCATCATGATGGGACATCAGAGGTCTTCTAACAAGAATTCGATGATACTGTTGAACTAAGGCAGGCTGCAGGCAATGTTGGCTACTTCTCATCACAACCAGGGAGAGCTGTCTGCTTCAATCCGTCTCTTCTTCTCAGCCATAACAGGATTTTGGAGATAGGCATTTGTTGTCTGAAGGTACTATTAGATTTTGGCTCTGTCAGACTTCTGGTCTTCTCTGCTTCATATCTCGTTAGGACTTGGTTCTCATCTACTTCGGACATAGTTTATTTTCAAAAAACTGACGACACTGAAGTGATAGTAGGTTTGACCAAACAATGCTGGTATCGAATCTTGTCTTGCTGCTCACACTTCGTGGAAAGATATTTTTGTCTTTTATAACATATCCTTTTAAAAGTATTGTATCTACTCATGACACGTTCCCAAGGAAAAAAAAAAGAAAATCTATTGATTTTACCTTTGTTAAAGCTCTGTAATGAAAAAAAGCATTCATCCCTGAACTGAGAAACATCTGTATAAAGCTTCAACTTAGCATCAGCAAAAACTCCTTCTTTCGCATACCATTCACTCAACACAAAACTTCTGTAAGAAAAAATAAAACACTCATAATTCGTTGATAAAAAAAAAGCTTTTCTTAATCTGAAAAATTTCTGGGAAGGCTATCAGCTATGACAGTATTCTTTCCGTTTATATGGATTATCTTCAGATTATAATCTTGTAGCTCTAAACTTCAACGCACAACTAACGGATTGTGATCTGTATAGTTATAACAGAATTACTACGTACATAAATCTCAAAGTGCTGCAAGGTTGAAACTAAACTAAACAATTCCTTCTCAATAGTTGAATAATTTTGTTGAGCTTTATTCAGTTTCTTTGAATACCATGCGACTGGGGGCTTCACCCCATTCACCTCTTGCAACAAGACTTCTCATATACCAATGTCACTATCATCGATCGCTAAATTAAAGTCCTTGCTAAAATCTGGTAACAATAATACTGGCTCATGAAGCATTACGGCCTTTAAATTATTGAAAGCTTCTACACATTCCTCATCGAATACAAAACTTTGTTCATTCTTAAAAAGATTAGTCATAGGAGCGCTTATTTCGGAAAAATTTGGTAGAAATCTACGGAAATATGAAACCATCACGAGAAATCTCATGGTCTGCTTTTTAATTGCTCGGATTGGGAAATTAATAATAGCTTCTGCGTTTCCTCTTTTAGGACAATTCTCACCGATACCCACTTCATGCCCTAAATAAGTGATAGAGGTTTTCCCAAAATCGCATTTCTTTAAATTTAATACAAGGTTTGCTTTTTCAAGGGCTGTATAGACTTTAGCTAGATTTCGGAAATGTTCTTCCCAAGTTTCTGAAAATATAACAAGATCATATAAATACACGACACAGATATCAATACCATTAAAAACATTATTCATTAATCTTTGGAAAGTAAAGGCTGCATTTCTTAATCCAAAAGGCATTACTTTAGGTTCATAACTACCGAACGGTGTTATAAAAGCGGATATTTTCCTAAGTCGTCTGCTTAAAGGTACTTGCCAGTAACCTTTGGCCAAATCAAGCTTGGAGATGAATTTAGCATTTCAGATCCTATCTAAGCAATCGTTGATCCTTGGAAGTGGAAATTTACTTTCCTTAGTAACACTTTACTTCTCTGAAATCAATGCACAACCTATCTGATCCATCTTCCTTTTTTACCAGAACTACCGGAGAGCACCATTCACTCTCGCTAAGAACTATCAAATCATTATCTAACATATGCTTAATTTCTTTCCATACTGAATTTGCCTTCTCTGGACTCAAACGATACGAACTTTGTGTAATGGGTTTAGTGTCCTGTAACTCAATATCATTGCTCTAATACAAATTTATCACTAACAGTCTCGGAATAATTTAGAAAAACATTATTTAATTCACTCCGTTTTTCTTCTTTTAAACTAGGGTTAAATAACTTTAAATTCCTAAGCACATCAGAGTTTTTCTCAAAAGTAATTTATCACTTCGACACAGTTATTACTGGTACTGGGCGTTTATTATATTTCTTTTGCAAGTTTATGTGCAACCACTTAGTTCTTCCTCTGACCATATCAATTAAGTAACTCAAATTGATCCATTTTCATAAAATAGGGAAAAGATATTAGAGCTTATAAGATAAGGAGGGACCTTCTTTCTGAATAAATTCTAAGACTTTATCTCCTACATTGAAGTTTCTCTCCTTCGACTCAAGATTGTATCTTCTTTTAGTTTACCCTTGGTTGTTGCTCTCGTTTTCTATGGCTAATTTCCAAGTTTTCCTTAAATTCTCCTTATAATTCTCTAAATTCTGAATGTAATCTTCTCTATCCTCTTGAAGCATTAATTTACACTTTAAAATTTCTAAAGGACCTTTAGTGTTGTGACCGAACAACTCAAAAGGACTAAATCCTTTAGTGTTATTAGGTGCCAAGTACGTTTTACTTATCCATTTGAAAATTTTATTTACCCGTATAAGTCCTTGATCATCATGTGCTAGTTTCAGAATTAATTTGCGAAAATTCCTTACAATTACTAATTGTTCTATAACTTCCTCTTTGCTAACTGATTGGGACGAACATGGCGACACAAAATTTTGTCTTTTAAACAAAAGGTTTCTTTACAAACATTATCCGGATCACTTTTATAAGTTCGAGACAGTGTCTCATCCTCTCTCTGCAAATTAATTAGTTCATCTCTATTCAAAATGTTAGCGCCTAAACAATTGCAGTAACTATTGCTTGACTCCACTACCTCGACTATGTCTACGTCACTACTTTCGACAGCTACATCATCAACTTGGCTAATACTGTCAACACCGATGGAGTCGGACTTCTTAGCCTCATACTTGCTAAGATCAACCTTACCGTCTCCATCAAACGTGCTCGAATTCTCGAACAAATTATGACTGTAGCCTATATCCGTATCTAAACCTGACATAGCTACTACCATTTCAGGCACTGGAACCTCACTTGAGATAGGATTCACACATCTGGATGTAGTTAAATCATTACCGACAATAAAGTCAATGCCGTCAATGGGCAAATAGTCTACAACTGCTAGTTTTACATCTCTTGACATTCCCTGACTTTTCAAGTTCATTTTCAAAAAAGGACAAACATCATAAGAATTCGGAAACCCACCTAACAACCTTTTCTTTCATACTGATTTTTGCCCTTGTTGGCACACACTCTAAACTAATAGGGGAAACGGCTGCTCCGGTGTCCCTAAGCAAGACATCTGGTTTTCTACATGCATAATGATAATCCTATTTCCCTGTATTACTATTACTAAAACTATTTTCACTATGTGGCATCTCACTAGAAGAAGGATTATTTTTCTTATTATCACTTAAACTGTGAGTAAGACTGTACTCATCTACCAACCTTGTTTCATCTGTGAAAGACTTTTCAAACCTATCTTCTATATATAGCTTAATGTCTGGAGATATGTTATCTTTGAATTTTTCTAACAAAACTAAGTTCTTGAGATCATCAAAACTATCTACTTCAGCGGAAGTTAGCCAGTCATATAATGATCTTTCTAATTTCTTTCTGTATTCTACAGTAATACTGCTCTCATCCCTTTTCAAACTTCTAAATTTCTCATGATACACCTCTGGTACTAACCTGTATGCACTAAGAAAAGTCTCCTTAACAGTATCATAGTCCTCACTTTCATCCTCAGACATACATCTATACACAGAAAGTTCCCTATCACTTAAGACTGACTGTAAATACAAAGTCCACTTGTTTTTGGGACAACCTACTCTGTTCAGCAACTTTTCAAAAGACCTGAAATATTTTGTTACATCTTCCTCATAAAATTTTGGAATTAATTACAACACTACACCCATACCTAGATTATCAGAATCATCGTTCAATGATGAATCACTACCCTGTCTGCTACATGACGCATTGCTTCCTGGTCTGCTACCTGGCGGACTATTATGAAGATTTTGCCTTGAACGAGCAATTTCTAACTCATGCCTCCGCTGTCTCTCATTTTCTTCTGTTTCAGCTGCTCTTTTGTCTCTCTCATACATTTCCTGTTCTATCTTAAAAACATACTCACGGAAAGCATCACCATCTATACCAAGAAATTTACCTGAAGCTATCAAATCTTTCGTAATATCACTCATTCTGCTTCTTTCTATATTCTCTCTTTTTCAATATGTTACGTTGTTGAAAATCCTGGCAAGGCTGCCAACTATTACGATCGTTACAGGTTATTTTAATAGTTAAAAGAAATGTTTCCAACAACAACCATTGAAATATGGGAGGTGAATATAAAAAGAAACTCATGAAAAAATACAACAGTTTTATTCACAAACTTGTATAAATTTAATCAATGTTACTAATTCGCTTTCTTCAACAGACTAATCAAATCAATCAAAACATCATTAGAAAAGGAACAGTCAGTAAGGTAGAAATACTTAAGGAAGAGTTTTCTGCAGCTGCTGAGATGATATTGGTACGGAGACTTCAGGCTTGAGACCTTGCAGAAGGGAGGCTAAAGTTCAGATGAAACTGGCATGATGAACGGATTCGAAGACATCTCAGAAAGAGTGGCATCAAGATGGGACATCAGAGGTCTTCTTCCAAGAATTCGATGATACTGTTGAACTAAGATAGGCTGCTGACAGTATTGGCCACTTCTCGTTACAAACAGGGAGAGATGGCTGCTTTAATTTGTCTCTTTCTCTCACTATAAAAGGATTTTGGAGATATGCGTTTGTTGTCTGAAGGGCAGATTAGAATCTGTCTCTATCAGACTTCTGGTCTTCTCTGCTTCTTATCTCGTTAGGACTTGGTTCTCATCTGCTTTGGACATAGTTCCTCTCTTGTCCTATGTCCTGTCCTATCCCTCTTGGACAATCTCTTCTTGAAGTTTATATACCCATGTATGGGTAGAGTTAATTACAGTTAGCAGTGGTCATTTCCATAGGTGTATTTTTTTCAACAATTGAGTACCTATATTGGCTTCCTAAAATGGCCCTATTCGATCCCGCCATGGAAGTTTCTAGAGGAAATTTCCGATGCAATCTGGACCACGTGTTGAGTCGTAACAAAAAAGCACCACCTGTCCACCCATGAAGACTTATTTCATAAACAAGAATTTCCCTAAGGCTCGGTTTCTCAAAATATGATGACTCCACTAATCAAGTACATGACATCATGGTGAAAAAAGGAGAGTCCCCATATCACAGCAAGTGCTCTCATCAAGGTTCAGTTTACTTTCAAAATGCTGACTACATTGAAGTGATGATAGGTTTGACCAAACATTACGGTAGTCGAATCTTTGGGGAAAGATATTCCTGTCTTTTATAACATATACTCTTAAAAGTATTGTATCTACCCATGACATATTCCTAAAACTTCTTCGCCAAAACTTTTCAGAACACTGCTGCTCTGTTCCCACCACTCATCCACATCCTCATGATCTCAGTTGCCAAGCTTTACTAAAATCATCTCTATGAATCTTTCTCTATATTCTGGTTCTTTCAGTTTCCACCATCTTATCTTTGGAATAATTTCTTGCCTACCTCTTATTCTTCACTTCCTATTCCAGTCTACTGTCAATGGCTAGGTTAAGTAAAATTTGGAAAACAAATCACCTATATATCAGTTTAGTGAGATTGGTGTTACTCTATGGACATGAGTCATGGTATGACAATGAAACAATCTCCAACATATTTAGTAGATTTGAGAACAAAGCCCCCAGAAGTATATTGGGAGTTAGATGGCAGGACAGGATGAGAAATGAAACTATAACAGATATTACTCAAGTGCCATATGTGAAGAAGATCATGATAAGGGGTAGATGGAGATGGTTTGTGCTTGCTCTATGCACTCTTAGAGATATTAGTTCACCAAACGTTCAGCTTGGCTCCACAAGGCACTAAAAGGTTTGAAGACCCAAGCCTACATGGCTGAGCGCTATGAAGCGCGAAGTAGGAGATGATGAATGGAGAAGTATTGAATTAAAAGTTCAAGAGACGACTGACGAAATCTAAATTAGGAGGAGATGATGATGATGATGATGATGATTATGATGATGATAATGATGATTGATGATGAAGATGATGATGATAATGATATGAGGATTATTATTATTATAGAAAAGTTCTCCATGCATACAAAACTTTAACTAACAGGTCGTCTGAGCTGGCACGCGAATCGAATACCAAAAATACTCACACAATACTCAGTTCTGTCATCCTTTTAACGGACTTGTTCCACATATGTATCACACCCACTTGTACGCTGTATCGGTATTTCTGATTTTTGTATATTATCATTATCGCTTTCACATCACACTGATAACCTGTTTAAGCTTGTATGTTCTTGTATCATTGTGCTTGAATTTTTGTGCTGTTCTTGACTGGAATGGGTTGTATATATACTTATGCAATGTCTGTCAATGCTGTCCCCTAATGTTTAAGGATGGCGCACACCGAACCTGCTTCTTCGGCACATGCTGCCTCATTGAAACTACAGCCCTTTGCTGAAGTCCAGTTTTGCATCACGGACATGACCCGGTCAAGTACCAAAGCAATTTACTTTTTTTTGGCAATCCCCAGGGATACTTTCCCGGAGATCTCAGATGGGCTGTACGAGTAAGAGGGCGCCACCATAACGTACGAAGACCTCATATCATACCTCCTGAAGCAGTACTCGCCATCAATAGCCGCCCGCATAGCCAATGTTTTTCAGCTCTCTCAACAACTGTTGGTGGACCAAAAGGCTTTATTGCCTAAAGGAAAATTACCAATATCACGAGCCTGTAACCTGCCGCAGACGCCTCTCCTTGTGGAGTGAATCTACTTCGTGCCATTTTGGTATGGCACCTACCCGAACCTGTAACTGCTGCAATTCCTGATGTCGATATTTTGACCATTTAAGATCCTGATGACCTAAGTTGATGGCCTTAAGGACAGCCACTTCACTACCTTTCAGACCTCCATCAACACCACTCCTGACGAAGTGGACAACTATTCAACATTGACTGAAGCTGACATGAATGCGGTAGGATACAGACGCCTAGCCCGTGATGTGACGGAGCGGTGACAAAGCCACTGACCACCCACATTTATCAACCCTCACTTATGCCCAATCCAACGACCTCCCCAGCCACTTAATGATGCCCATTGGCTGCAGTTATGGTACTATCAATCCAAATTCGGGGCTGCTGTGAAGAAATGTGCGAATGGTTGTCAGAGGCCAAAAAATGTGTAAGTAGGCCATCGCTTGCGGCGGTGACCTCCCCTGTCAATAATCTTTTTTTTTTTTTACATGATGCAAGTATGTGCGTGAAAATTTTGGTAAAAACGGGTGCTTGCTGTTCTCTTCTACCAAGGCCACTATCCAGGACACAACATATTACGCCTAAGTCTGGCCACATCAGCCTGTTAGCTGCTAATGGATCTGCCAAACCCACCCACGGATATGAAACCCGCATATTATCGTTGGAAGCACTAAATATAATTGGAAGTATCTCATGGCTGACATCACTTTACCAGTCCTCAGTGTGGATTTCCTCTCACATTTCCAACTCCTGGATTATGTCGCTCACCATCAGTTAGTTAACTCGGATTCATACTCCTCGACACTTCTCCATGCCGCAACCTCCCACCTTACTCTCAACATTAGTGTACCCACAGATCCCTACTCCTACTTCCTCACGTCAAACCCAGATGTTTTCCTTCCAGAACTTTGTCCAGAACTTTGCTAAACACATAATTCATCATCATATCAATATGACAGGGCCCCCAGTTTTCACCAGATTTTGACATCTGGCACCGGTTCTTTTGTCAGCCATTAAACAAACATTCACCAAAATTTAAGGAATGGGACTTTTGCCAAAAGGCTTCAAGCCCATGGTTGTCACCCTTACACATCGTCCTGAAGAAAAATGGCTCTCTGGGTCAGTGTGGAGATCACAAAGGCATGAATATGCAGGAAGAACTGCATCACTATTCCCTCCCAAACATGGCCGTTGTGACCTACTTTCACAAAGGGAAGGTTTTCCCTATGCCCTCAACAGTCAAAGCACTGCAATAGTTTTTTTTTTTTTGCATGATCAACTATTATGACTGTTTCCTGCCAGCTATCACTGCCACTCTTGGCCCACTCTACACCTCCCTCAAGGGCAAGCCAAAAGACCTGATGTGCGGTCCTCTTCAAGAAGCTGCTTTCTGCAACGCAAAGAATGCCTATCAACCACTGCTGTTTTCACTTTCCCAGTGCCCCATGCACCTATCCATCTCTCCTCCAATACAAGCGACGTCACTATTAGGGCAGTCTTCAAGCAGGTGGTCAATGGCTCATACTACCTCCTATTGGCATTTTTTCAGTAGAAAACTGTTCAGGGTAGAATCCGGCTACTCTACCTTCGACTGCAAATTACTGGGGTTGCACTTGGCTATCCGTCATTCTCGCCACTTCTTGGAAAGTACGCCTTTCGTCATTCGATTGACTACATGCCTCTGATTCATGCCTTCACTCTACAGTCCACCACCTGGTCTGCCCGTCAATGCTGACAGCTCACCATAGTCTTGCGTAATGCCCTAGCCTCTCTACCATGGCCTTTCACTCTCTTGGGTTAAAGTTCTCTTGCTTGAGGGTACACTTGGGCGCACTATTATATTCTATTTCTCTTCTTCATCATTTGTTAAAGCATTTATAGTTTATGTAAGAAATATTTATTTTAACGATATTACTGTTCTTAAAATATTTTACTTTTCCTTGTTTCGTCTCCTCATTGGGCTATTTTCCCTGTTGGAAATTACAGGCATCTGAACATGCAGACAGATCCATATTACTACCACCTCTACATAACCAATGTTACCTCCTACTTGCAAAAAGCAAAGGTGTTCTCCACTCTGGACCCCTTGCATGGGTATTATCGGTTCCCAAGACCCCAACTCCACCCCCTTCAGTACATACATATTCAATTACTCCTCTTTTGCCCTTATTAATACTGAGACCACTTTTCAATCCCGTATGGATACCATCATAGAGGACCTCCTCCTTTGTATATGTTACATGGACTGCATACTTTTGTTTCCTTCTTTAAAAGATGAACACCTCTGTCACCTATGGATTTTTCCCGACTGCCCACAACAGAACAGGCTTATGTTCCAGTTCAACAAGTCCACCTTTGGTGCCAATAAAGTATCGTTCTTTGTATACCTGATCAATCCTTATGGCATCCATCTACTCTCTGAGAAGGTAGAAGCTATTCAGAACTTCCCAAAACCCTCGACCGTCAAAGTACTGCATGAAATCTAGGCATGATAACCTATTATTACCTGTTCCTGCCAGCCATCACCGACACTCTTGCCCCCCCCCTCTACTATCACTTAAGGGCAAGCCAAAAGACCTGGACAAGTCCCTTTCAAGAAGTGGCATAATACAACGCAAAGACCTCCCAAGCAACACCTGCTGCTTTCAATTTTCCCTTGCCACATATCCCTCTCCTTTCCACCAATGCTAGTGACTTTGCTTTTGAAGCAGTACTTAAGCAGAAGTTAGTGGCTTGTCCCACCAATTGACTTGTCCTGCCCATTGTCCAAGGTGGAATCTGGCTACTCTACCTTCGACCACGAATTGCTTGTGCAGCATTTGGTTGTCCATCACTTTTATCACTTCTTAGAAGGTTAGCCCTTCACCATTTGTGCAGACCATATACCCCTGGCACACGCCTTCACTCGACAGCCGAATGCTTGCTCTGCCCGTTAACACTGATATCTTTTTCCTGGTGCTGAATAAGAGTGCATCTTCAACATAATCCTGGCAAAATTATTTCTGTTGCTGATGCCCTGTCAAGAAACACATTAGCTACCACTTACCTGTGATTAGATTATAAGGTCTTTCCAGAAGCCTAATGTAAAGATTCAGAGTACCATTTGTGTAAGAGACTCTGCGCATTCCTCCGTGGAAATATGTCACTTTTGACGACCCCAATGACTCGCCTCTGTGATGAGATTTCTGGTAGACCATGACCATGGATTCCTACTCCCCTACACACAGGTTTTTATTTCATCCATAGACTCTCAGAACTCTCACGCTGATCTAATGCACAGGCACTGAAGACGAAGTTCATTTCTCTCAGCATTACTAATGATTCTAAGGAGTGGTCCCATGCCTGTACTTCATGTCAAACTTCAACAGTGCTTCAACACAAGGATTCAGGAGTGGGGACCTTTCCTCAATCTCAGCATTCTTTTGCCCACATGCACGTCGATGCAGTAGGTCCCCTACAAATATCACAAGGATACTGTTACCTGTTTACCGTCCTTGATGGCTACACTTGTTGGCCTGAAGCCATTATCATGCAAGCTGCAGCATCCACCTCCTGTACATCCACCTATATCTCAGGAGGATAGTGTAGTATGGTATGATGGGATATGATATTCCTGAGCATATTATTTTCACCTTTCTCTTGGGACCATCATTAGCAAATCTCCTGGGCATTACCCTACACCAGACAACTGCCTAAAACCTTTCAGCCAATGGAATGATTTAATATTTTCCTTGCACCCTCAAAGCAGCTTTGATGGCCCACTGCAATGACTCCATCTATTTTGTTCTGCTTCCCTGGGTCCACCTTGTATTAAGAACTACTACTAAGGACACTAGCAAGCGACTGTTAACGTCCTATCAAACTGGATATGATTATCTCACACCGAAGGCTTTCTTAATTAGCATGCAGGGAAAAGAAAACTGGGACTTCATTGATTGCTTAAAACCTGTGTGTCTCCTGCAATTTACCCGACGTGTTTCATACACGCTTATACAGTGTAATGCTATTCTTTCATCTCTCTCTCTCTCTCTCTCTCTCTCTCTCTCTCTCTCTCTCTCTCTCTCTCTCTCTCTCCAGTAATAATAATAAAACATCCTGTTTAAACCCACATTGCATGTTTTAGATTGATTGACTTTTTGCTGTGCGCTTCTAAACTCCCTGTATATAACTTTAATACCTCTTGTGTAAACTTTACTTGCATTCACCTTGCCCTCTGTTAGCTCCTAACAAACACCTCGCATATAGACATACCAAGAGAATGGATGAGGAACGATCTCCTATAGATATTTTTTTTTAGCTGGGCATATTTGCACCGACTCGCAGGGGTGCCCTTTGAGCTCAGAAAAGTTTCCTAATACCTTATTGGTCGGAAGTATTTTTGTCCGAACACCTTCATTGTTCTCCAATAATTACCAAGTGATGTGAATCAAAATTTATTTACTAACCTATATTCTCCATCAGATATGTTTTGTCAATAAACAATGTTAAAGAATAAACTTATTATAAAGTATCATCATGGTGAGTCAAAATTTAAAAAAACAATTCGCCGAAGTCAACGACAGGAGTTTTTTTTTCAAAAGCACGCTATATAATTTTGTAATTTTTCACATATTTTAACAAAAATTGTGATAAATTACACTCAGCATAATACCAGAATTTACCGAAAACATGGAATTACTAAAACTTGCTACTAGTGAAAACTTGTGGGGAGGTAAAAGAACCGCCTGCAGTGGCCAGACGTGAAAACATTTCCTGCTGACTATCCTACAGTCATTGCCTCATTTTCCTGATTTATGGAAGTGTTGAAATTAATGTTATGTTATTCAGATTAATTTAATAGCTATATAGGGGAAACATATTGGCTATGTTTCTTTTTGTAGGTGTACACTAATAAAATTATATTTCAGGGAAATTAACAAGTAATCTCTTTCATATAAATTACCGCAGACAATGCGAAATAAACAAACATTATATTTTCCCAATTTTCGTTCCGTTCAGAACTAATATAAGGTTAACGCGAGTTTCTGCGGATATTTTGATAAGGAAAAGAATAAACCTCTACACCAAAATTAGCAAACACTTTCTATACGGACTTACATCATAGGCTTACATACAAGCCTAACTTATATCAACCATCAACTACTGTTTACTGTTACTTCTTATCCTAAAGAGTTATGCAAAATTTAGTGCAGTTGTAAAAAAGTGATGTTAAGGTAAGACTTTATTCACAGAATTTGCTTCATGCAGTGCAAACATGACAACATCCGCTGTCAATAGTACTGCAGACTCCTGCTCGAAACACTCCCGAGGCACCAAACTCACCAGTCATAGCCAGAATATGGTTATGGATGTTTTCAAGTTCATCGCTCATGGACGATGGTATGAGACAATGACCAATGTTTTAACAAACACCACAGTTGCAACAGGCGTCTCGATGCGAACGGTGCAATGACTCAAACAACTGAATATGATATTATATGATGATATATTTCGCTCACCAAAGCCCAGAAAGAGAACATCTACAGTTGTAGATAAGGCTGATAATTTGGACAGGGAATGTATAAAGAGAGAGATCCTTTCCTTTTATGAGAGAGAATTACCCACGAAATCTTCCTTGTTAGAAAGAATAAAAGAGCCTCCTTTAAGTTTCAGTGGTTCAAGAATTTATCTATATAAACTAGTTAGAAATATGGGATTTATATTTAGAAAAGTTATCAGTGGGAGAAAATTGATAATGTGACTTCTCTCCATTAGGAGAAGTGACATTGTCAATGCCAAGAATAAATATCTTAGAAAAATAAAAAGACACACAGAAAGCTTAAACCCCATAGCAGAGTTATATCTACACGAGACTTGGGTAAACCAAAATCTTAGTATATAACGGTGTCAGAAAAAAAAAAAAAAAAAAAGAGGAACAGTAGGGCCTGAGCTATAATCTGGGAAAAGAGCAATCTTTATAATGATACATGATGGGGGTAGTCATGGTTTTACAGATGGAGCCTTTCCTATGTTTAAGTAAAAAAATGGAGCAAAGTGGGATTATCATAAATTCATGGATTGTAAATCATTGAAAATTTGGTTTCAAATCAGCTTCTTTCCAACATAAAAAATTAATTCCTAATTATTATGGATAATGCTTCATATCATTCTAAAATATTGAACAAAGTTCCAACAATTAGCAACAAAAAGTGCCAAATACCTCAGGGGTTAGAGTTAAATAGAATTGATCATGATCCAGCTCTTACAAAACTTGAACTGCTCGAGATATGCAAGCTCCATAAACAAGGCAAAATATATGAAATAGATCAAAAGCTGCTAATCACGGCCACAGAGTACTAAGATTACCACCCTATCACTGCATACTTAATCCAATCGAACTGATTTGGTCCCAAGTAAAAGCAGAAATTAAAAAAGGGAGTTCTAACTGTAGTCAGTCTTTGAAAAGTTTTGAAAAAATTACGCAAGAAGTAATATACCATGTAATCCCACCGCAGTGATAAGGCATGTGATGAAAACTGAAACTGAAACTGACTATCAAGCCGAAGATGCGGCTCTTGACCATTTGCTTGATCAATTCATCATTAATATAGAGTCCAATGAAAGCATGAGTGTAGATGAAATGATGTGTGTATAAATAAAACTATTTCCATTTGACTATGTGGGATTATATAAATAACATTCTTTAATTCATTATTGTTATTTTTATGCAACCACCATTACATAAATATTAGAACAATTTAATGTTGGTATATGTTTTGTATATTTTAGTATTATTGTGTGTATTTAGATGTTGAACATTGTAAAAAGATTCATTTTGATAAGATGGACAATTAGATAGTAATTTTTCTTAATAATCAGAATCATTAGATCCATATTTCTGTTTATGATTTTGGTTTTGTATATGCAAATTGTAAAATATATTTTGTGCCTTACGTCAGTATGTAAATAATAATATGTGTTATGCTCTGCAGCGACTATAGCCAATTCTTTAGGCCTATACTTGTTCAGTAGGTCACAATATATCAAATGAAATTAAACATAGCATTTTTTTATCCCCCCATGTGCACTATTTTAATAGGAATAGCACACGTTTTCCTTCAAGGAAACACTTTCCAAACCAGATAAGAAATAAGAAATAGTAGTGCGGATGTGACATAAACGAAAGAAGGGAAATGAAAGAAGGGATAGCGGGAAAAATAGATAGATATTATGTGAGGAATAGGAATGTGGAAAAACATTAAGCAAATAATTACGATGGGACTCGATGCAAGACTATTCAAACTGAAATGAACAGGCCGAGCTATATTATGAAAAAAAAAAAAAAAAAAAAAAAAACTGTGGCTATGACAGTCAGCAGGTATTGTTTTCCCGCCAGACTGTTGCAGGCTGTTCTTTTACCTCCCCGCAAGTTTTCACTAAAAGCGGGTTTTATTAATTCCATGTTTTTGGTAAATTCTGGTATTCAAAGAAAGTTTATAACAAAATTTTTAACTTATAATGAGTGTAATTTATCATAATTTGTGTTAAAATATTTTTTTTTTTAAATACAAAATTATAAAGCATGCATCCGAAAACAAGCTCTTGTTGTTGGCTACGGCAGATTTCGTTATTAAACTAAGACCCAGCATAAAGATACTGTTTAACATTGTTTATTGACCAAAAAAAATTTTTGGAGAATATAGGTTAGTAAATAAGTTCAATACATATTACTTGGTAATTATTTGCGAACAATGAAGGTGTTCGGACAAAAATACTTCCAGCCAATCATGTATTAGGAAACTTTTCCGAGCTAAAAGGGCACCCTTATGAGTCGGTGCAAATATGAACCGCTAAAAAAAATAACCATAAAAGGTTTTTAGATTGAATACCACAAGTAAGGAAACCAGGACGAAGGACGAAAATGAGAGGGCGATACACTATAGAGAGTATTAGAGAGGAGGGGCAATAGTTGGCGAGAGGGTATTTAAATGATCATATATGAAGATCGGCACCAATGGTGACGATTCCTTAATCGTAGCGACTAAAAGGCTTCAAGAAACTACTTGGTGATTGGTAAGAAAGGGTTGGAAGAAAGGAGGCAGGTATAGTTATAAACTAGAAAACGGTGAAGTAGATGCAGGTAGTAATGAAAAGGACGCTGATAGATTCAATATTATCGCCTGCTGTGTAACACATTATATAAATATATATATATATATATATATATATATATATATATATATATATATATATATATATATATATATATATATATATATATATATATATATATATATATATGCGTGTGTAAGATAAGGATTTTGAACATTTAGACGTGTTTTTCATATTCATACAAGCCTTATATTATGCCCTCCTAATATCTGAATTCTCTCTACCTAGGGATTAGAGACCCGAAGGTCAAATCAACTCAAAGATAACAGCTTCTAGTCGACCGGGAATCGAACCTGGGCTCGAGAAACTGAGGTTCCAGTGACATAGTGACTAAGCCACAGAAAGATCTAAAAGTTGATGACAATTCTCCCATATTCATATCTATCTAATTCAGGTTTGTTTGTACTTAGAATTGAAATCAACCCATATCCAACATTGTAGCTTGTTGTTAAGTTTATATTTGGCTATGATTAATGAAAATTTTGACATTAAGACATTCTTTTCATATCCATAAAATTAAGCCATATATCATACTCTTCCTAATATCTGGATTCTCTCTACCTCGGGATCATCGACCCAGGGGGCTAATCAAATCGAACATAATGGCTCCAGATCTGCCGGGAAATCATACCCAGGTCTGAGAAATTGGGGTTCCATTGACTTAGCAACTCTGACACATATTCCAGTGGAATTTATATTTTTTCTACTCAGAATGGAAATCATCAAATCTCCACCATTTTAGCTTGTTGCTAAGTTCATTCTTGACTATGATTAATGATACTTTTTCACATTTAGACCTGTTTTTCATATTCATATAACCCGTAAATTATTCTCCTCCTAATATTTAGTTTCTTTCTACCTCAGGATCAGAGACCCATGAGGGAGTCAACTCAAAGATAATAGCTTCTGTTCGGCCAAGGAATCGAACCAGACCTTAGCATCTGAGGTTATATAGACTTAAAAACTCAGCTACAAAGTGAGATAAAAGTTGATTATAACTCTCCCATGCTTATACCTGTCGAATTCATGTTTTTTGTACTTAGAATTGAAATCAACCCATCTCCACCATTGCGGCTTGTTGTTAAGTTTATACTTGGCTATGGTTAATGATACTTTTGCACATATAGACGTGTTTTTTATATTCATAGAAGTCATATATTATATTCGTCCTAATATATGGATTCTCTCTATCTCGGGATCATAGACTCAATGGAGAATCAACTCAAAGATAATGGCTTCCGGTCGGCCGGGGAATCGGATCCGGTCACGAGAAACTGAGGATCCATTGACTTAGCAACTCAGTGACAGATATAAAAGTTAATGATAAGTCTCCCATACTTACACCTGGCAAATTCATTTTTTTTCTTATAATTGAAATCATCCCATCTCCACAATTGTAGCTTGTTGTTAAGTTTGAACTTGATTATGATTACTGATATTTTTGCACATTTAGGCGTGTTTTTCATATTAATATAAGCCGTATATTATACTCCTCATAATATCCAATTTCTCTCTACCTTGGGATCAGAGACCCAATGGAGAATCAACTCAAAGATAATAGATTCTTGGCGGCGGAGGAATCGTACCCAGGCCCGAGTAACTGATCTTCCATTGATTTGGCAATTTGATAACACTTCTCTCATACTTATATCTGTCAATTTTTTTTTCATTTTTTTTTTTTGACCTGGAATTTAAACCATCCCATTTCCACCATTAAAGCTTGTTGTTAGGTTTGTACTTGGCTCTGAATAATGATAATTTGGCACATTTTGATGTGTTTTTCATATTCAGATAAGCCGTATAATATTCTCTTAATATTTTTATTCTCTCTCTACCTCGCGATTGGAGATTCAAGAGAGAGCCAACTCAAAGATAATAGCTTCTTTTCGGAGAGGGAACCGAACCCGACCCGAGAAAATGAAGTTACATCGACTTAACAAGTTACATCGAGAGATAAAAGTTGTTGACAATTCCCCCGTATATACTCTTGTCGAATTCAGATTTTTTGGACTTAGAATTGAAATCAACCCATCTTCACTAATGTAGGTTGTTATGATGTTTGTATAGGCTATGACTAATGATATTTTTGTACATTTAGACGTGTTTTTCATATTCTTAAAAGCTATATATTATAATCTTCCTAATATCTAGATTCTCTATCAGAGGCCCAAGAGAGAGTCAACTCAAAGATGATAGCTTCTGTTCAGCTTCTCTTGGATTTTTGGACACCGCTGACACGTTGTCTATTTATTATAAACGTAAAGTAACATACCTAAGTAATGTATTTAGAAGTGATAAGGCATGGATAACCTGGATGGAAGCAGACAGGATGCTTCACCAAGGTGAGAATGATGGAGCCAAGAGAATACAAGCTGTTGTGTTGAATGATGCGGTTATATTTATATATATATATATATATATATATATATATATATATATATATATATATATATATATATATATATATATATATATATATATATATATATATACTAACAGGTACCCGACGTTACCCGGGTATATTTGCCCTTGGATTTTCAATGTAGCATAAATCCCTCCTCATTCATAAATTTTGTTTCAAATCAACTCTTCTGGTTAG
>NC_090730.1:72657029-72682029 GCF_036898095.1 Palaemon carinicauda | reverse complement strand
TTCTGCCAATAGTATTGCGATAAGAAAATGCAGTATAAATCCCCAACAATCTAAGAGAAGTGATTACAAACTCAAAATTGGGATGGTATGGTAGGGACAGAAATTTAGTTTTACTTATCATATTCCTTTGGGGCGAATAAAAAGATTTTCTTGCAAGTGCCAGGCTTTTGTCTATGTCTTGTGTGCTAAAATTATTTTCAAAACCTATTTGATATATATTTCTGAATTCTTCGTCAATATATTCGGGACTGCAAATATTGAGGGCTCTTAGGAACATAGACCTTAATGCAGACAGCTTAACGTCTGATTTATGACATGAATAGTTATCTATTATAAGATTGTTGTTTGTGGGTTTTCTGTATATCTTGAATTTAAAATTAGAGTTCATAGTTGACCTTATGACTGTCACATCTAAAAATGAAATAGCACCATTGTCTTCTTTTTCGACGGTAAAAGTTATGGAGGGGACTAGATTATTGAGATCACTTAAAATTTTATGAATATCAGAGCAAGCATTTAGTATAGCAAATACGTCGTCAACGTATCTCACCCAGAAAATGTCGTCTAATAAAATTGCTCTAGCTATTCGACTTTCAAAAAATTCCATATAAATATTCGATAAATCTGGTGACAAACAATTACCCATCTGCATTCCAAATTTTTGTCTGTAAAATCTCCCATTAAATGCAAAACTGGTGTCGACAACACATAGTCTAATTAAATCCAAAATCACATGGTTAGGTAAAGACATAACATGTTTGTTAAGTTCAATGTTCAGAAATTCTAGTACATCTTTAACAGGTACACAAGTGAACAAACTTTTAACATCGAAACTAACCATAATTTCATCATCATGTGGAGTTTCCCTACTTAATCTATTAACAAAATCTAAATTATTTTCTACATGTGAATTAGAGATAGTGCCTACTAATTGTTGCAATAAGACTACTAAAAATTTTGATAATTTATATGATGCTGAACCAATAGTGCTAATTATAGGACGTAATGGTTGCCCTTGTTTATGCGTTTTAACAGTACCATAAAGATAGGGAAGCCTTGCATTAATGGAGGTAAATGACTCAATCATGACTTTGTTCTTTCCAAAAATCTCCCTTACTCTTTTATGAAATTGGGCATTAACATTTTCACGTGGATCTGAATTTAACATTTCATAAGTATCTTGATCACTTAGTACAGAATTCATTTTTTCTACATAGTCAATACGGTCTAAAATAACAATAACATTAGCCTTATCAGCTCTAGTTACATGTATACTTTTGTCTCTTTTGATGGAATCAAGTGCTTTATTCAGACGTTTAGGGAAGTAATTAAAGGAGCAAAATTGTGAGTAGGCAGAATATACTATACCTCTAGCTATAGATAATACAGTTGAAATGTCTGGTGTATATGGAGATGACTTTTCTTTAATAATGAACTGTCTACAAATATTCACTATATCAGGTTTCTTTGTCGGATTGTTGAATTTCAACCCTAGAGCTAACACGTTCTTTTCATTGTCATTTAAAGTCTTTGATGACATATTCACATAATTAGAATCTTTACCATAAGTTTTCCAGTCTGATTTAGATATGAGAGACTTTAATTTATTATCAAGTCTCCTCCTATTCACTGCAATATCACGACGAAGATGATTATATACATAGTCAAATAACTTTATTTGCCATTCAATGGGAATGTCTCTTCGGAATATTCTTCGTAGTTTTTCTGACACTTCGAAACATTTACACTTCTCCTTCCTGGCATTTTCAATATGGGCATTCAAAATCACGTTTTGTAGTTTACTGAATGAACATCTGTAACTCTGCATTGAAGTGGAAATCAAAGAACGGGGCATTACACATTCGGCTTTACACTCCCTCAGAAACATCCACTGCATTTTCACTTTATGTGCCTTGATGAGCGCCTTCCTGAAGTCAAACACTAGTTGACGGTGTTGTTGATAATGATTAAGAAAAGCTTGTAGAGTTCTCGTAGACATGATATTACAGATGTAATCTTCCTCAGCACGAAGATAAGTCAATATATAGTAGTCTACATAAGGAAAATTGAAAGTTGTGTATATGTAGAAATGCTCAACAGTTTCGTCCGCCAATGGACCTCTTCTTGGAGCGTTTATTATACAAAGAAATATTACAGACGTTTGTACATACAGGAAAGGCTTCAAATCATAAAAAAGAAAAAAAAATATAATTATACTATTACTACCCAACAGGCAAAAGTCACTTAACATGGGGATAAAACTAGTAAAAGTTGAAATTACAAGTTAACATGAAAACTAGTAATGGAATGTTTGACAAGCACCCAAGTAAATAAAACAAGCCAAAAAGGAAAGAACTATAGAAAAACATTTTCAAGTTTGTATTGACACTTTATACTGTGTAAGATAAAAGGATCCAATTTATATATGCCTGGAGATAAATTAAAATTCTTATTCCTACTATAAAATATACATGCTGATTCAATGACATTCCCCATTGACTTATCTTCGTGCTGAGGAAGATTACATCTGTAATATA
The DNA here is from genome assembly GCF_036898095.1 of Palaemon carinicauda. Lineage (NCBI taxonomy): Eukaryota > Metazoa > Arthropoda > Malacostraca > Decapoda > Palaemonidae > Palaemon > Palaemon carinicauda. Next base: position 72,679,492 of record NC_090730.1, on the reverse strand, counting down.
TATATATATATATATATATATATATATATATATATATATATATATATATATATATATATATATATATATATATATATATATATATATATATATATATATATATATTAGGTATTACCGTAATAATCTTAAATTTTAGGGCAATGTTGCCAGAGACATTTGTTGGCCTCCTCTCCGGTATTGTGTGTGAATTATAATATGTATTACTAACCCCACCTGTTGTATTCTTTACAAAGCTGCTAAGTATTATGGAGCTCGAATAGCAGTTTCTTCGTCAGTTTGATTATGCTGTCGTCATAGAGGAGAATGTTTTCTTCCTCGCCAGGAGAGAGAGATAAAGGTCAGTTCGGGTTAGACTTGAATGCCTCCCACACCTTTTTGCTACAGCTGCTATTTGGATTACCTCTTCTTGGATCTTCAGAATTACCTTTGGGGGTAGTTTTCTCAGGAACTGCCATCCAAGGTGTATCTGAGCTTTTCAGCCTTGACTTGGCTAGTGCTGGGTGTGGACTTCCTGCGGGCACAGGCCATTGTCAAGGATTTGTTCCGGTTGAGCGGACGCAGGAGGGGCACCTCTACAGCACGTCTTTTCGTCTGTGCAGCTGTGTGGGGAGCTTGTTAGCTCGTGAGGAGGCATGTTGGGAGACTGAGTCCAGGTAATAGTTTTCTAGCCAATTTGTTTTTTTGAGAGGACGTTGCTCTGCCTATTTCTCGTGCTTACCTGTTCTACAGTACTCCGTCTGAAGGCAGTGCTTTGATGCGTGACTGTTTGTTTTGCCGGGAATCTACGCCAGAATTCCCTGAGGCTTTAAATATATGCCTAGCACCGGGAGACGCCCGCTGTGTTGTAAATAATACTTAGTTCCTTCTGTAAAGTTTGGTTTTTTTGCAACATTTATATATATATATATATATATATATATATATATATATATATATATATATATATATATATATATATATATATTTATTAGTTTCTTTTCGTTTGGAGAATGTTTTATTTTTCAATTTGTGATTACTGTTATTAAGTATAAGGTTTAGCTTTATAAAATAGGTAGAAGTTTAAGTATTTCCTCACTGTGCCCTCCTCCCTCCTTCCTAATCTTATTTAGTAATAGGTAAGTGTTCTGAATTTTGGCCCCTGATTTATTGCTTTATGTTGTATATTTACTCATCTATCTTAGGGATTTATATTTTAGAGTTAGGGTCATCCCTTTGGATGCTTATTCTAAGGACGTGATTTTTGGTCCTGTTGTCTCAAGGCTGACCGATATTTGTTTATGTTAATTTTCATTTGTTGTTTTAAGTGTATATTAAACATTAAGTTTTTTCTCGTGTTTTCGTTTCCATTGACCCATTTTCATTGAGCATTTAAAAACACTGACCTCTCTTTCCGAATGCTTTAAAGATCTTGAACCACGGCCTCACCCGAGGTCGTAACAAACTGGCGACCGTGACAGGATCGAGAGCTGAGGGTGTTTAGTGATTGGGTCGGTGGAGCGGCACTCGAATGATTACTTCAGTGTTTGGCATCTTTTTGAGTATTGTTGCCTTTCCCCCCGATTATTTAATTTTTTTGCATCTTGGAGGATTTTGATTTCGATCCGGCTGAGTTTTTGGGATCGGCTGATTGTTTGAATCATCTCCGGGTGTTGAATAAGAAACTTTAATTAGAGTGTGCACTGTGGTTGGGTATTGTGGTGAAGGCTTCGGACCCGAGGAAGGATGTTTTGATGTTAGTCCTGAGTATGGTTAGTCAGCATATGGCTGATTCAGAGCATTTCATTAATGATAAGGTGATAATTTAGGAGGTATTAGTGAAGGGAGTGAGGATGTAAAGAGTGACAAGGTGAGTGTGTCAGCTAGTCTAACCTTATTTGAGGATCCTCCTCGTATTGGTACACTGTATAAAGGTCCTGCAAACTTTCACGAAGGGCCCCTTAAAAGTAGTGGGAACGTGTCTAACAATCCATTTTTGCCCTTTTCCAATGTACCCGTAGAACCTGTCCCCCCTTCTAATGCTTTGGGTGATTCTGAGGCAGACCAAGAGTTTAAATTGATAAGTAAGTCTATAGAGTTGAGAAAATTGGAATTTGAGGAAAGCGAACTGGTTAGGCGTCATGAGAGGGAGATGGCAAATATAAAGTTGGAGATGGCTAAGCTGTAGAGTGCAAATTGGGCTAGCTCACCGAAGGTTGGGCTGGAGGAAAAATTTAATTTAGGGTCAGCACTTAAATTAGTGCCAAAGTTTGATGACAAAAACGTCCCAGAGTTCTTAAAGGCATTTGAACGTTTGGCTACCCGATTGTCTTGGCCCACAGAGATGTGGACTGTTCTTATACAGTGTAGATTAGTTGGCAAGGCAATTTGGGTATATAATGCCTTAGAGGAGGGAGTAGCACGGGACTATTATAAAGTTAAGAGCTTGGTGTTGAAAGCATATGCTCTGGTCCCAGAGGCCTATCGCCTTAGGTTTTGTAATTTTAATAAATACCCAGCACAGTCATTTATCGAGTTTGCCCGCATAAATGAGGAACAGTTCGACGACTGGTTAAAGAGTCGGCAGGTGGTCACTTTCGCTGCGTTGCGCGAGCTGCTACTCCTTGAAAAATTTAAGAAAGCCTGTAGCAGGGAGTTGAGGGTACACCTGGAGGAGATAAAGGCTAGTAGGTTAAGTGATGCCGCTCATTTAGCTGATGAGTATGAGTTGATGCATCGGTCTGGTAGTGTTAGATTTAGTTATGAAATGTCAAATAACCCTACAGTTCGCACACCCAGGGGTTGTGTTAGAGGAGATACCTCTTCGTTAAGTCCCCATATCCCTAGAAATAATGCTTATCCTAATTCCTTTTCAGGTGGTAGGGATATGAGTAGAGTTCAAGGAGTGTCTCCTACCCCTTGGGTTTTTGTTAATAGAAGTTACCCTAATATAGGTAAGACCGGGCCTAATAATCAGGAAAACAGAGGTTCAGGTCGTCGAGGAACTTGCTCTTGGTGTAACAAGCCAGGTCATTTCCAAAGCCAATGCCATGCTTGTCAACGTTACCTGGAACGTAATAGTCGAAGTCCTGTAGCTATAATTCCTGATAGTTCTAATGTAGATAGAAGTACTGTAGACAGATCTGTAGTAGACAGTAATAGTGTAAGTAGCAATTTTCAGAATGTTCCTAATGCTCCTAATGCTCAAGCATGACTTGAGTTTGACAAATATGTATGGCCTGGTAAGTAGATTTATGATAACCATGTTGTCCAGGTTAAATTTCTTAGGGACACCGGTTTTGCCCGATCATTGGTTGTAAACTCTACTTTAAGTAGTGATATTAATTTTACAGGGAATTTTGTAGTGTTGGGAGGTTTCCCAGACTCGGTTGTGTCGGCTCCATTGATTAATGTCTACTTGTCCTTTCCAGGATACAGTCAAATAACGGAATTGGCTGTGGAGGATAGTTTGCGTATCCCTGGAATAGATGGTATCCTGGGGAATGACATGTTGGATGGGGAAGGTCCGGAGCGGTTCCCCATATTGTCGGTTAATGCCTATCGTGTAGCTATAACTACTCAGTCAGCAGCAAGAGCTGCTAATTTACTTGATGGAGATAATGATGATGACTTATTATTAAGTAGTATAGAGTTAGATGTAGAAAGGCCCTGGTCAGAAGAAAGTAGTGGAAGGGATATAGTTAATCCTTTTAACTTTGACCGAGCTGCTTTCATTAAAGCTCAGAAAGACGAATTCAATTTTGAGTGGGGTGATGTCGATGATCTAACTAAGCCTAGGTTTGGGATTGTAGAAAGTATATTATACAGGTTTAGTCATCCCGCCACTGGCGAGGCAAATAAAGTAGTTCATAATGAACAGATAGCTGTGCCAGTTCAATTCAGATAATCTATGTTGGAATTGGCTCAAACAATTTTTTTTAGGTCATTTGGGAATGTTGAAAACTTTCCACAGTTTGGCTAAATATTTCTGGTGACATGGAATGAAAATGTGTGTAAAAAGGTTTATCCGAGAGTGCGAAACCTGTTAAGTCATGGGGAAGCCGAACCACTGTATTCCTAAAGCCCCGTTACATCCTATACCGGCCATGGGAGAACCTTTTTCAGAGTTGATTATTGATGTGGTAGGTCCTTTACCCAAGACTGAAACAGGTTTTGTATATTTATTAACTTTTATGGATAGAGCGTCTCGTTTTCCTGAAGCTATACCTATTAGGCGTATTACTTCTATAATTGTTTTTGAAAAATTAATTGACTTCTTTTCTAGGTATGGTCTCCCTCGTGTAATTCAGACCGACTGTGGGACGAATTTCACGAGTAAGGTATTTAGGGGTAAGTGTGCTGAACTGGCCATTCAGCACAATACTAGCGTACCTTATCATCCGGAGAGTCAGGGTTTGGTGGAAAAGTTTCATCAAACCCTAAAATCAGTACTGAAAAACATTGTTATGACTCTGGCAGCGAGTGGGACAAAGCCTTTCCTTTTGCCCTCTTCGCCATTAGAAGTCATCCTAATTCTTCCACAGGTGTAGCTCCTTTTAATTTGGGCACAAAGTTCGAGGACCATTGGAAATCATGTTTGAAGTGTTAAAATCCAGCCAAAAGGGGGAAGGAAAAGTTGGAGGATTGGGAGAAGACTTAAAGGTCTAGGATGCTGAGTGCATGGAAATTTGCTAGGGAGAATTTGAAACAATCTCAATCTCGAATGAAGGCAAATTTTGATAAAAAAGGTTAAGGTTCGTTCATTCGAACCTGGGGAATTAGTGTTAGTACTGAGTATGGAACCAGACTGTTTTCTCGAGCCGAGGTATAAGGGTCGTTGGAAGGTTCTGAGAAAATTGTCTGATGTTAACTATGATGTGGAGTCTCCTGGTTCGAGTCATAAATGTAAAGTTTTTCATATGAATTGGTTAAAACCTTATGAGAGTAAAAAGGGCGATCCCTTAGCTATCTTATGTGAACCGGTGTTAGTGGTTATTGATATACCTCCGGAGGAGTCCGATGATTTAGTGTGTCAGGTCACATCGCATGCATTAGGGGAAAATATGCAAAATTTAGAACTATGGACAGGTAATTTAGATCATTTAAATATTAACCAAAAAAAGAAGTGCTGAAGTTAATTCATTCTTTTCCAGAACTGTTTCAGGATGCCCCAGGTAGAACTCAGGTTTTGAGCGATGATGTTGATGTAGGGAGTGCTTCCCCTGTTAAACAGAGTCCTTACCGTCTGAATCCGGTAAAATTGGATTTGGTCCGTAAGGAGATTAATTATATGTTGAGGCATGACCTTATTCAGCCGTCACTGAGTCCCTGGAGTTTTCCTGTAGTACGGGTAAAAAAGGGTGATGGTAATTTCCGTATGTGTGTGGATTATCAGAAGGTGAATGCTCACACCAAAGACGATTCATTTCCATTACCCCGTATTGATAACTATCTAGATCGGATAGGGTCTGCCAAGTTTATAACTAAATTAGATTTGTTGAAATGGTACTGGCAGGTTCCTTTGTCCGATCGTGCGCGTGAGATATCTTCCTTTGTCACTCCTTTCTGACTCTACCAATGTAAGGTTATGCCCTTTGGCACGAAGAATGCTGCTTGCTCTTTTCAGAGGCTAATGAATAGGGTTATTTGCGGTCTGGAAGGAACTGAAATTTATATTGACGATTTGGTGATCTATAGTGATGACTGGCATACCCCTATACTAAGGCTTTGTAAGGTTTTTGAAGCTCTAAGGTGTGCTGGCCTTGTATTTAATTTGGCCAAGTGTGAAATAGGGCAGGCCAAGGTTTGTTATTTAGGTCACGAGGTTGGTTTGAGTCAGGTGGCTCCAAAGCAAGCTAACCTCGAGGTTATTGTAAGTTTAAAAAGACCTATTAATGTTCGTGAGGTAAGACGAGTTTTGGGCATGACAGGGTATTACCGCCGGTTTGTCCATAATTACTCTGGTCTGGCTCAGCTTCTTACTAGTATGCTAGAAAAGGGAAAAAAATTCTTATGGTCTGACCCGTGTGAGAGGGCTTTCAATCAACTAAAGTCGGTATTGGTGACTAATCCTATTTTAACAGCCCCCTATTATCACAAGCCATTTATCATTGCTGTTGATGCTAGTGACGTGGGTATAGGAGGTGTTCTTTTCCAACGGAAAGAATATGGTGAAGTTCATCCAGTGTCTTACTTCAGCAAAAAGTTGTTGACAGCTGAGAGGCGGTATTCGACAATTGAAAAATAAGCTCTCTATTTGGTCCGAAGTTTGAATTATTTTAAACGGATTTTGAGGGAAGCGAAAAATCTATTTTTAGGTGAGATGGCCATGTCGTCCTGATGGAAGTTCCTTCATTAGTACCTTCCTAGGTTATATGTAACTACAGTGATATATCCCAGAGAATTTACCGACGGTATTCAGAATTCTAACTCCTGGAGCGAGTATCCCTTAAAATTTTAAAAAGGGGATATCGCGTAAGGACGTATTGCCACGCCTCATAGCAATCTGCACCCCAGATAGTGTTTTACGCTTCGAGGAGGTGTGGCAAAAATAAAAAGGTGGGCCCTCCAAAGGCCATCCCCGTTCCCGTACTACTATTGAGAGTACAACAGCGCTATTCCCACGATAGTGGCCATTCCTTGTAGCATTGAGCATAGGCTGTTACAGATACAGTACTATGGGAGGGATACTGAAGATTTCTTCTTCAAAAGAGGTGGGTGGGTCCATCAGGACAACATGGCTATCTCACCCAAAAAAAGATTTTTCGCTTTGCTCAAAATCCGTTTTTTGGGCTCAAGCCATGTCGTGCTGATGGAAGCATACCAGAGCATTAATGTATCTGTGGATTTCCATCAGTGCCTTAACCTTATATCCATCTTTTCTATGGTCATGGGGACCATATGAGACTAGTGACGTTACCGTTATTTGTCATCATCACTAATCATAAACAATATTAGTGCTTCCTGCCTCCTACAGGGAAGAGTCATCTAGACAGTTGAAAAGGGATTTCAAGGTTAACATAAATAGTATGACCAAACTTAAGAACACACTGAATATACAAATAGTCTCAAGTTGTATATTTGGAAAATTAACATCAGTGTCTCTTATGTCTATCATTTGATACATAAAAATATATGAAGGATGCATACTAAGTAAGTTAAAAACTCTGGCATGTATACATACAATTGTCTGGCGAAGGTGGACGCACTACATTCTAATAGACATTTATTCCTAATAAATGACTACAAGAGATGGTTAGCAAAACGAATGTAGTATGACAATGGGATTATACCTGAAACAAGTACAGAGACCGTATTTCTTTCTTGAAGGAAGAAATAATGAATGCCACTCTTAGATTGAAGAGAAATTATAAAATAATCGCTCTTCATAATTCCTGTCCTGGTTACCTCTATCTGCACTGTGTACTCGTACACCGGCTCTAGTGCTATCTGTATAATTCCACACCTGGGATTTTGAGCAGAGTTAGTGTTACCATGGTAACACTTAATCAAAAGAAGACATACCTAAGAAGAATGACCTCTTCTCCCCTTAATTGACAGTCCCAGTCAATTACTGTTCATCGTAGAATAGACGGTAGGGTAAATATTCTACCTGACGTCACCACAAGCTGCTTCAGATCATGGATTTACATAGCGTAGTATTTGTAGAGCACTCTGGATGATTCTCGTCCAGAACATGTGCGAGGATATGTGAGGTCCCAAACCATTATTTGTTTATCACAGTAATTAGGGTGCAGACTTTAATATACTGCCTGCCGCCACTACAAAGTGTTTCAGTTCATGCACTTGTTTTGCATAGTGTTTGTAAAACACTCTGGATGATTTCCATCCAGTGCATGAACGAAGACGCTCAAAGTCCATAAACTGAAAGAAGTTCAGTGATGAAGCAATCTTTCTCGGATCATGACCTGCGGGAGTACTGTCCGGATCCGCTCTATGAATAAAGTAGGTGAGCTTCGCCCTCAGCTGATTTAGAGATAAGTTTGATCCCGAAGTTTCTCCTTTAAAGAGCTGTCCTCCCCTGAAGTCTGAAGTTCTACGAAGATAGACCTTTAGACACTCTACAGGACATAGAGAGACATCTTCCTTCAGAGGACAGATTCTGCAGGGACCCCACCTCTTAGTGGGTAGCTTGTTTTTTGCGAGAAAGGATGGATCAGGAAAGAGATTCAGTTCTCCTAATTCCGTGAACTGAATGAGACCCTCATCTCTGGATAGGGCCACTATTTCACTAACTCTAGCCCCAGAGGCTATAGCAAATAGGAAAATAACCTTTTCGGTTAGCTCCCTAAGAGAACAATCTTCATTGTTCACAGATGAGGCATAATGTGAGATCTTGTCCAAAGTCCAAGAGATGGGCTTTGGTGGTACTATGGGCCTAAGCCTAGCACATGCACTCGGAATCTTATTAAAGATTTCATTCGCCAGATCCACTTGGAAGGCATATAGGAGAGGCCTAGTCAAAGCTGACTTGCACGTATTTATTGTATTGGCCGCCAGACCTTGGCTATGAAGGTGGACAAAGAAGGGCAGACAGAAGTTCATAGAAATTTCTTTCGGTCCTTTTGTTTTGACAAACGCAACCCACTTCTTCCAGGAAGACTCATATTGTCTTCTAGTAGACTTAGCCTTGTATTCTTCTAAGAATTCTATTTTGCCTTCTGAGATCCCAAACCTTTTTCTAACTGCTAGAGCAAGAAATTCATGAAATGGAGGGTTTGGGTTCTCTGTGATAAACCGAAGGCAGCTGATTTTTGAACCTTCGGAAATATAACTAGGATCACAGCTAGGACTGGCCTCATCTAGTTTATCAGCCCCATTAGAGGATCTTCGTATAGGGCTATTTAGCGAGGTAGTTTCTTGAAAACGCTCGCGATGAAGAGGTCGAGCTGCAGTTTCGGGACTTATTCCCATCTGGGAGGGAATATGTCTGCGTCCATGGACCATTCCAACTCTATCGCCTTGGATCGTGATAGAGGATCCACCATCACATCGTGGATCAGTTGTAAATGAACAGCTGTTAGGTTCCATCCCTTTAGGAAAGGGATGGGTAACTTCACCAAGACTGTACGAGACGTTCGAATGTGACGTCTTATTATCGCTTCGGTGTCCCAGATCAGTCGTAGGGAGCCTGATCTGTGTTGAAGGGGCTTCCACACCCATGAAAGGACCAGCAGAGTCTTGGGACTTTCGTGCTCTAATTTTTGTTAGAGAGGCAATTAAAGAGGGACCGATCTCAGTCTTTTTTTATCTCTTCAAGCGTTTGATGCGTGTTTTCTCCAAGGTCTTAACGTATCTTTCCGATGTGCCCTTAGCACCAGGTCTTTCACTATTGCGAACTGGGGAAAGTTTAGTACTTTTCCCTGCTGGCATTTTGGAAATCTGACTGATTACCTGAGTCTCTTGACAGACCTCGCGAGCTCCTTTTATATTCCCAAAGGAAAGGAGAGTTGATGTGACTGAAGGTTTCGATGGTTTTTTAACCATCGAAACCCCTGAGCTGGAGAAAGTCGAAACTTCTAGAAGCTTATCTTGCATCCGTGATGTCCCGGGAACCGGGTCATCTCTCTCAATGGACATTGGCTCGACACTTCGGGTGCTGCCCACTCCAGCCTCTCGATCGGGTATATTAATACCTGAATTATTTCTAGGCTTGACTTTGATGTGATTAAGTTCGTCAATCCTTTGAAGATACTTAAGACTGTGAGTCCGACACGTATCTTTCCTAGGATGAATGTTACTCTCTGTAACATGAATTCTAGATAGGAGGAAGGGGGGTGGTTGACTGGAAGATTCCGAAGGACACCTTTCAGGTCTGACAAGACTACGAACACCCCCAATTGGAACAAGGTCCATATGTTCAGAAGGATTAACATTCAGAACTTGCTGTTTTTTATGAACTGAGTGGCGACAAGTTCAGAATGACCCATTGATATCTTGAGTCCTTCTCGTGAACACAAAACAGCCTTCCCTGGAACTCGATGAGCTATAGTTTTCTTACCACCTGTATGCTCTATAGCTCTCAGGTATACTTCTCAAGGAGGGTTTTGAACTGTAGGAGAAGGTAAGGAAATGATGGTAGGGACATTTCTGTTTTCCATCAATGGCTCATCTTGAATAGGCTTTGGACCGAAGGATCGAAGGTCCTGCGATCCTGAGGGAAAGTTCCTCCTGGCCAAAGCGTCTTTTTGCTTCGAGTAGTCAGTAGGCATAGACTTTTGACCATCTGCCTGTAGGACCGTGGTCACTGGAATAGTGGGCTGTTGTTGAGCAGCCCGGATATTTCCAGCATTTTCGATCTTCTTTTTTGGTTGGGGACCCACAACCACAGAAGATTTTCTCTTTGAAGGAATGCTCCATTTCTGGAGAAGACTTATGTTCTCCATGGTGGCGTTCTTAATTACTTCCTTAATGACCTCGTGTGGGAAGAGGTCTTTACCCCAGATGTTGGAAGATATTAGCATCCTTGTTTCGTGTTTCACTGTTGCAGCAGCGAACACAAACTCTCTACATTCTTTCCTAGCCTTCACAAAGGCGTAAAGGTCCTTTATCTAGGTACCCATATGAATTTTGGCTATGACCATGAGCATGTCTGGGGTGTTTTCGTAGGTTGAACACAACTCTCTGTAGTTTTGTAGAGAAAGGGATGTTGCAAGTCTCTCCTTTGACTCGTGTTCATTAAACAAGAGCAAATCGAACAATTTCGGGAGACATACATTGAATTGTCGACTTGCGACATCCTTGTCTAATTTTCCTGCTGAAAATGTCAAATGGACTTCCTTCCAATCCTTTTCCTGTCCGGGAAAAGCTGGTGACAAAGTCTTGCACTCATCGAGTGTGGGACATGGCTCACCCACCTCTACAGCTTTGACAACAGAAGTAAATGCCTTCCCCAAAAAGGGGAATGAGAGTGAAGTAAGAGCAAGAAAGGAAGGGTGTCTGTTATTCAGTGAGAATACCTTTGTTTCTGAAGAACCTGCCCTTTTCAGACTGCCTGAGAGGATAGTCTGTGCCTTATCATAGTCAAGAATCATGACTTCCTTTGGTTCCGTTCCTTTTTCTGACTTTGGTTTTTACTTCAGTCGGACCCAACAACTAGGGAAAGCATCAAAGCTTGGCCAAAATTGAATTTTGTCCAAAGGAACTGCACCTATTTTCTCTGAGATGTGGAGATTGCCATTTGAAATCGACATCTGCTCCGCAAACCTCCAGGGATTGGTTATGGAGCATGTTGGAAGGTCTTGATTCATGGGTCGTTTGACTGACCTATGGGAAGCAACAAGAGAAGCTTTACCATGCTCTATCTTGGGTTTTACTTCCTGCTTTCCTGTTTTTTTACGAAAGCTCTCTATCTGATTCTTCAGTTGGATACATAATTGTACCACATTATCCAATAGAGGGGTAGAAGGCAAAGATGTTGACATTGATAGCTCTATAGCCGGCATAGGTGGAGGAAATTCCGACAACATTTATCTCTTCTACCTTGGAGCACTTCTTGCCCTCAATCCCAAAGGTTTTCTGGCCGTCAGGGGATGTAGTTGGCTCCTGAGGCACTACTATTTCCTCACTTGCCTTTGGAAATAGTAGCTTACGCATCCTATCATTAGGTAGGAAAGGTCCCGGAGAGATCTTTTGGAAGCCTCTCACCCAGTTGCATAATTTATATTGAGCTGTATCCTTAGTCTCCATAGACTTGGGATTTTCAAAACCTTCAGACATTAATGTCCGACATATATTGCCAACCTGTGGGTTCCAATAATGTAGGGATCCAGAAATAATATTGCAGGGGGCATGCAACCTGCAAGTATTATGACCGTAAAAGTACTTACTCTGGGCTTTGCAGAGGACTGCAGCACAAGATATCTGGTGTTCCTCCTGTAAAGAAAGGAAAACCAAATGAGTATACAAGGGATTATTTCTTTGATAATCAACATGTAAATGTCTTCTACAACAGAATAGCTTAGGATAGTAAGCTATAAAGGGATAGTAGGAGATACATACTTGTGTACCCCAGCGAGCAAATGCTGCTACCTCCCCTCAGTATTAACTACATGGAGCTTTCTCTATTGAGAAACTCCGAGTAGAAAGGCTCTTATCCCTAGGGGTAGAGAGGTATCAAAACACTGTCCCAAAATAATGTTAGTACTGTGGGGTCAGGATGACTGAATCTAGATCAGACTATTGAAGAAAATATTCATTCAATATATGAGCGGTATCAGGAGAATGCTCGCACAAGGATACCCAAGGTATGTTAGAAATTACTTCTATATAATGGTACTGTAGTTTTCTAATTGCAGTAAGTCTATATTGCAATTTAATGGCTACTGTACCTTATGTATTGTAGTCTAGTCATAGCAGCATATGACAGTACGGTCCATCTAGCATGTAGCCAGCTGGACTAGGAAAAAAATAAAAACTTATATTTGTATATCACACTCAGCCCATTTGCTGTAGTCTTCCTACTATATTAAAATATAGAGTTTCCTGATCAGGGAGACTCAAAGATAAAGGCTCTACCCTTTAAGGGTTAGGAGTGTATTACTCTTGCCTTGAAGTATTTATTATTGTAGGGTAATCCTAAAACTGATTTCTAATCAGGATATTGAAGAAACCATATTCATTCGATATAGGATTAGGCTTAGCAAATGCCCGAGTTGGATATCCAAAATAAATTGGAAATAACTACTAGTATAAGATATATAGTAGTTTTCTATCTCCAGTATATTCTATACTGAGATATACTGGCTATCTGTATAACCTATACAGTAGTTCAGCTGGCATGTTGCCGGTCTAGCTAGGTCTTGCCGGCATACCCGGCAGTGCTAGCTAGAGAGAGAGAGAGATATAGTATGGAAAAAAGGCTATTCCTTACTGTAAATGTATACAGTAATTAAGGATGTAAAAGTCTAATTTGACTACCTTTTTCCAGAAAGAAGATTCTAATAGAAGGGGAGAATGTAACATTCAGGATTCTATGTAGCTACAGTACTATTGCCGGTAAGGTACCACCTATACACTGCTGGCCGGCAACCCGCCGACAGTACCAGTACAGTCGCCGTGCTGCCAACTGAGTCAGCAGCAGCCAAGGGAGGACTGAAGAACCTTGGGGACAGAATGGACTACCCACTCACGGCCATCATGGTCGCAACTGCCGGCCAGGCCGGCAGTTGGCGATTGGGCTGGCAGTTGCCGGTCGGGCCGGCAGTTGCAGACAGTCTCCGACTGTCGGCAGCCTTCTATGGCTGCCGACCAGGCCGGCAGTTGGCTATTGGGCCGGCAGCTGCCGACAGTCTCAAACTGTCGGCAGTCTTCTTGGCTGCCGGCCAGGCCGGCAGTTGCAGGCCGGGCCGGCTGGCGGTAGTATGCCCTGCCGTCAGCCATGACCTACCGGTAATGGTAAGGTTGCAAGATGTCAGCTTGAAGAAAGACAATGGATCAACCATCAAAAGAGGATAGAGGGGTAGGGAACAGGGTCCTGTAACGAGTGTGAAAGGAACTGACAAAATTGTCAGACCTACCACCTATTAAAAGAAACTCTGTTTCAGTATCGACAGAATCTCAGGTGACAGGAGAGACTCAGTTCTCAAACCCAGAGACTGCCGACACAGTTAAGGGGATGGCGGCACTACAGCCTCCTCTCAACAAAGGAGAAACATATTTCCAGTGCCACCTTATCCTAGGCTAATAGAATATCACTCTTTAGCCCAGGGTATTGTGGCACAGGACTAGTCTCTTAGTCGCAAGGAGAAGATGGTATACTACTATAACTCTAAGCGGCTATGGAGGGCTAACCTCCATTGCCGGCCACCTTGCCGGCAGGGGAATGATGGTATCCTACAACCCATTCGCCCTGCCGGCAGGTCGCCGACATAAGACTAAATACTCTGAGAATCTGACTAAATCCCAAAACCTGCTGGTATATCCAAACCAATGGTTAAGGGAATAAGCAGAAACAAACCCCAGGTTAGCCATGTCTGAATAAAATTCAAGGCACGGCTAATAGGGTTGTAGCCTGAGGCTACACTCAGAGGGAAAGAGATTACCCTTAAATCTCCGAAGAGACATGTAATGTTTCATAACATTCTAGGAGGTATCAGTCTCCAATGAATGAAAACAATACACGAGGATAACCGGGGAATGTCGAACGTATAGAAAATCGTCTAAGTTAAACGAGATCTCGGGTAACTAAATCACCGAAACTCTAACTATACGATCGACAAAGGAAAAAGGAAATAATTATGCACATAATCAAATCTTCACAAGAATAAATGCCTGAATAGCTAAGTGATTAAAATAATTAAATAAAGCTATTTAAAAACTGGAAGTTGTTCTGCTAACTAAATAACACATGTGAAACAGGAGCTAAAATATATTCATAGTAAAGACCCGATACTCAACTTTCCAAAGGCAGAAGAAGATGATGAAAGCATAATTAATAATCCTTTAAAAAATCGAAAAATTAGATCACAGGGAAATACCACCAAGCGAAATCGCTACAAAAAAAAGGAATGGCCACTATCGTGAGAATGGCGCTGTTGTACTCTCAATAGTAGTACGGGAATGGGGATGGCCTTTGGAGGGTCCCATTTTTATTTTTGCCACACCTCTTCGAAGCGTAAAACACTATCTGGGGTGCAGATTCCTATGAGGCATGCCAATACGTCCTTACGCAATATCCCCTTTTTAAAATTTTAAGGGATATTCGCACCAGGAGTTAGAATTCTGGATACCTTCGGTAAATTCTCTGGGATATATCACTGTAGTCACATATAACCTAGGAAGCTACTAATGAAGGAACTTCCATCAGCACGACATGGCTTGAGCCCAAAAAACCCTATGTAACTAATTTTTCTTTTCAAGTGGAACTCTGGACAGATCACAACCCGTTGGTGTTTATCGAACAAATGAAAGGGGCTAACCAAAGGATATTGCGATGGGCACTTTTCCGTGAGAGGATCGGAAAATATGATTCCTGATGCTCTATCCAGGTCTAATTAAACATGTTTTGCCTACCCCTCTTCATGCGCTGCCCAGTTCATTTTCTCGAATTGGGTTGGTATGTTAGGTTTCCGGCTAACTATAATTTTATGTCAGGTGATTGTCATTTTTGTTATGAACTCTTTGGTTAGTTGTGCAAATATGGTTTGTGTGTTATAACTAACTGGCATTCTGTTTCAGGGGTTTATCATTGTTGTTTATGAATTCTTTGTATCTAACTAATATAGTCTTTAGGGTGTTTTTTGTTTCCTCAGGTCTCCTATCAAAAAAAAATAAAAAAATAAAAATTCTTTTTAGTTTTTGTTGTTTGTTGTATTATGGTGCAAACATTTTTTTTTTTTTTCGGGGAGGAAGGTATTAGGTATTACCTTATTAATCTTAAATTTTAAGGCTGTGTTGCCAGAGACATTTGTTGGCCTCCTCTCCGGTATTATATGTGAATTATAATATGTATTACTAACCTCACCTGTTGTATTCTTTACAAAGCTGCTAAGGATTATGGAGCTCGACTAGCAGTTTTTTCGTCAGTTTGATTATGCTGTCGTCATAGAGGAGAATGTTTTTTCCTCACCAGGAGAGAAAGATAAAGGTCAGTTCGGGCCAGACTTGAATGCCTCCCACACCTTTTTGCTACAGCTGCTATTTGGATTACCTCTTCTTGGATCTTCAGAATTACCTTTGGGGTAGTTTTCTCAGGAACTGCCACCCACAGTGTATCTGAGCTTTTCAGCCTTGACTTAGCTAGTGTTGGGTGTGGACTTCCTGCGGGCACAGGCCATTGTCAAGGATTTGTTCCGGTCGAGCGGACGCAGGAGGGGCACCTCTGCAGCACGTCTTTTCGTCTGTGCAGCTGTGTGGGGAGATTGTTAGCTCGTGAGGAGGCATGTTGGGAGACTGAGTCCAGGTAATAATTTTTTAGCCATTTTGTTTTTTTGAGAGGACGTTGCCGTGCCTATGCTTCGTGCTTACCTGTTCTCCAGTATTCCGTCTGAAGGCAGTGCTTTGATGCGTGACTGTTTGTTTTGCCGGGAATCTATGCCAGAGTTCCCTGAGGCTTTAAATATATCCCTATCACCAGGAGACGCCTGCTGTGTTGTAAATAATACTTCGTTCCTTCTGTAAATTGGAAAGTTTGGTTTTTTTGCAACATTTATATATAACTTTTTTAGTTTCTTTTCATTTGGAGAATGTTTTTCTTGGAATTTTTGAATACTGTTATTAAGTATAAGGTTTAGCTTTATAATAAAGGTAAGAGTTTAAGTATTTCCTCACTGTGCCCTCCTCCCTCCTTCCTAACCTTATTTATTAATAGGTAAGTGTTCTAAATTTGGGCCCCTGATTTATTGCTTTATGTTGTATATTTATTCTTCTATCTTAGGGATTTATATTTTAGAGTTTAGGTCATCCTTTCGGATGTTTATTCTAAGGACGTGATTTTTGGTCCTGTTGTCTCAAGGCTGACCGATATTTGTTTATGTTAATTTTCATTTGTTGTTTCAATTGTATATTAAACATTGTTAAGTTTTTTCTCGTGTTTTCGTTCCCATTGACCCATTTTCATTGAACATTTAAAAACACTGACCTCTCTTTCTGAGTGCTTTAAAGATCTAGCACCACGGCTTCACCCGAGGTCGTAACAAACTGGCGACCGTGACAGGATCGAGAGCTCAGGGTGTTCAGTGATTGGGTCGGTGGAGCGGCACTCGAGTGATTACTTCAGTGTTTGGTATCTTTTTGAGTATTGTTGCCTTTCCTTCCAGATTATTTAATTTTTTTGCATCATCAAGGATTTTGTTTTCGATGCGGCTGAGTTTTTGGGATCGGCTGATTGTTTGAATCATCTGCCAGGGTTGAATAAGAAACTTTTATTAGAGTGTGCACGGTAGTTGGGTATTGTGGTGAAGACTTTGGACACGAGGAAGGATGTTTTGATGTTACTCCTGAGTATGGTTAGTCAGCATATGGCTGATTCAGAGCATTTGATTAATGATAAGGAGGATGATTTATGATGTATTAGTGAAGGGAGTGAGGATGTGGAGAGTGACAAGGTGAGTGTGTCAGCTAGTCTAACCTTATTTGAGGATCCTCCTCGTATCGGTACACTGTATAAAAGTCCTGGAAACTTTCCCGAAGGGCCCCTTAAAAGTAGTGGGAACGTGTCTAACAATCCGTTTTTGCCCTTTTCCAATGTACCCGTAAAACCTGTCCCCCCTTCTAGTGCTTTGGGTGACTCTGAGGCAGACCAAGAGTTTAAACTGATAAGTAAGCATATAGAGTTGAGAAAATTGGAATTTGAGGAAAGCGATCTGGTTAGGCGTCATGAGAGGGAGATGGCAAATATATAGTTGGAGATGGCTAAGCTGCAGAGTGCAAAATGGGCTAGCTCACCAAGGGTTGGGCTGGAGGAAAAATTTAATTTAGGGTCAGCACTTAAATTAGTGCCAATGTTTGATGACAAAAACGTTCCAGAGTTCTTAAAGACATTTGAACGTTTGGCTACCCGATTGTCTTGGCCCACAGAGATGTGGACTGTTCTTATACAGTGTAGATTAGTTGGCAAGGCAATTCAGGTATATAATTCCTTAGAGGATGGAGTAGCACGGGACTATCATAAAGTTAAGAGCTTGGTGTTGAAAGCATATGATCTGGTCCCAGAGGCCTATCGCCTTAGGTTTCGTACTTTTAATAAACACCCAGCACAGTCATTTGTCGAGTTTGCCCGCATAAAGAAGGAACAGTTCGACGACTGGCTAAAGAGTAGGCAGGTGGTCACTTTCGTCGCGTTGCGCGAGCTGCTACTCCTTGAAGAATTTAAGAAAGCCTGTAGCAGGGAGTTGAGGGTACACCTGTAGGAGATAAAGCTAGTAGGTTAAGTAATGCCGCTCATTTAGCCATTGAGTATGAGTTGACGCATCGGTCTGGTAGTGCTAGATTTAGTTATGAAATGTCAAATAACCCTTCGGTTCGCACACCCAGGGGTGGTGTGAGAGAAGATACCTCTTTGTCAAGTCCCCATATCCCTAGAAATAATGCTAATCCTAATTCCTTTTCAGGTGGTAGGGATATGAGTAGAGTTCAAGGAGTGTCTCCTCTCCCTAGGGTTTTTGTTAATAGAAGTTACCCTAATGTAAGTAAGACCAGGCCTAATAATCAGGAAAACAGAGGTTCAGGTTGTCGAGGAACTTGCTATTGGTGTAACAAGCCAGGTCATTTCCAAAGCCAATGCCATGCTCGTCAATGTTACCTGGAACGAAATGGTCGAAGTCCTGTAGTTATAATTCCTGATAGGTCTAATGTAGATAGTAGTACTGTAGACAGATCTGTAGTAGACAGTAATAGTGTAAGTAGCAATGTTCAGAATGTTCCTAATGCTCCTAATGCTCAAGTATGACTTGAGTTTGAAAAATATATATATGGCCTGGTAAGTTGATTTATGATAACCATGTTGTCCAGGTTAAATTTCTTAGGGACACCGGTTCTGCCTGGTCATTGGTAGTAAAAACTACTTTAAGTAGTGATATTAATTATACGGGGAATTTTGTAGTGTTGGGAGGTTTCCCAGACTCGGTGGTGCCGGCTCCGTTGATTAATATCCAATTGTCCTTTCCAGGATACAGTCAAATAAAGGAATTGACTGTGGTGGAGAGTTTGCCTAACCCTGGAATAGATGGTATCCTGGGGAATGACATGTTGGATGGGGAAGGTCGGGAGCTGTTCCCCATATTATCGGTTAATGCCTGTCTTGTAGCTATAACTACTCGGTCCGCAGCAAGAGCTGCTAATTTACTTGGAGATAATGATGATGACTTATTATTAAGTAGTATAGAGTTAGACGTAGAAAGGCCCTGGTCAGAAGAAAGTAGTGGAAGTGATGTAGTTAATCCTTTTAACTTTGACCGAGCTGCTTTCATTAAAGCTCAGAAAGACGAATTCAATTTTGAGTTGGGTGATGTCGATGATCTAACTAAGCCTATGTTTGGGATTGTAGAAGGTCTATTATATAGGTTTAGTCGTCCCGCCACTGGCGAGGCAAATAAAGTTGATCATATTGAACAGATAGTTGTGCCAGTTCAGTTCAGAAAATCTATGTTGGAACTGGCTCACACAAATTTTTTTTCAGGTCATTTGGGAATGCTGAAAAATTCCAGAGTTTGGCTAGATATTCCTGGTGGCCTGGAATGAAAATGTGTGCAAAACAGTTTATCCAAGAGTTCAAAACCTGTCAAGTCATGGGGAAGCCGAACCAGTGTATTCCTAAAGCACCGTTACATCCTATATCTGCCATAGGAGAACCTTTTTCAGAGTTGGTTATTGATGTGGTAGGTCCTTTACCCAAGACTATAACGGGTTTTGTATATTTATTAACTATTAGGGATAGAGCGTCTCGTTTTCCTGAAGCTATACCTATGAGGCGTATTACTTCTATAATTGTTTTTGAAAAATTAATTGACTTCTTTTCTAGGTATGGTCTCCCTCGTGTAATTCAGACCGACTGTGGGACGAATTTCACGAGTAAGGTATTTAGGGGCAAGTATGCAGAACTGGCCATTCAGCACATTAACAGTGTACCTTATCATCCGGAGAGTCAGGGTTTGGTGGAATGGTTTCATCAAACCCTAATATCAGTACTAAAAAAACATTGTTATGACTCTGGTAGCGAGTGGGACAAAGCCCTTTCTTTTGCCCTCTTCGCCATTAGAAGTCATCCTGATTCTTCCACAGGTGTAGCTCCTTTTGAGTTGGTATTTGGGCACAAAGTTCGAGGACCATTGGAAATCATGTTTGAAGTGTTAAAATCTAGCCAAAAGGGGGAAGGAAAAGTTGGAGGATTGGGGGAAGACTTAAGGTCTAGAATGTTGAGTGCATGGAAATTTGCTAGGGAGAATTTGAAACAATCTCAATCTCGAATGAAGGAAAATTTTGATAAAAAGGTTAAAGTTCGTTCATTCGAACCTGGGGAATTAGTGTTATAATGAGTATGGAACCAGACTGTTTTCTCGAGCCGAGGTATAAGGGTCGTTGGAAGGTTCTGAGAAAAGTGTCTGATGTTAACTATGAGGTGGAGTCTCCTGGTTCGAGTCATAAATGTGAAGTTTTTCATATTAATTGGTTAAAACCTTATAAGAGTAAAAAGGACAATCCATTAGCTATCTTATGTGAACCGGTGTTAGTGGTTATTGATGTACCTCCGGAGGAGTCCGATGATTTAGTGTTTCAGATCACATCGGATGCATTAGGGAGATTATGCAAAATTTAGAACTATTAACAGGTAATTTAGATAATCTAAATACTAACCAAAAAAAAGAAGTGCTGAAGTTAATCCATTCTTTTCCAGAACTGTTTCAGGATGCCCCAGGTAGAATTCAGGGTTTGAGCCATGATGTTGAGGTGCGGAGTGCTCCCCCTGTTAAACAGAGTCCTTACCGTCTGAATCCGGTAGAATTGGAGTTGGTCCGTAAGGAGATTAATTATATGTTGAGGCATGACCTTATTCAGCCATCAGTGAGTCCTTGGAGTTCTCCTGTAGTATTGGTAAAAAAGGGTGATGGTAATTTCCGTATGTGTGTGGGTTATCGGAAGGTGAATGCCCACACCAAAGACGATTCATTTCCATTACCCCGCATTGACGACTGTCTAGATCGGATAGGGTCCGCCAAGTTTATAACTAAATTAGATTTGTTGAAAGGGTACTGGCAGGTTCCTTTGTCCAATCGTGCGTGTGAGATATCTGCCTTTGTCACTCCTTTCGGACTCTACCAATGTAAGGTTATGCCCTTTGGCATGAAGAATGCTGCTTGCTCTTTTCAGAGGCTAATGAATAGGGTTATTTGCCGTCTGGAAGGAACTGAAATTTATATTGACGATTTGGTGATCTATAGTGAAGAATGGCATACCCATATCGTAAGGCTTCGTAAGGTTTTTAAAGCTCTAAGGCGTGCTGGCCTTGTATTTAATTTGGCCAAATGGTAAATAGGGCAGGCCAAGGTTTGTTATTTAGGTCAAGGGGTTGGTTTGGGTCAGGTGGCTCCAAAGCAAGCTAACCTCGAGGCTATTGTAAGTTTAAAAAGACCTGTTAATGTTCGAGAGGTAAGAAGAGTTTTGGGCATGACAGGGTATTACCGCTGGTTTGTCCGTAATTACTCTGATCTGGCTCAGCCTCTTACTAGTATGCTAGAAAAGGGACAAAAATTCTTATGGTCTGACCAGTGTGAGAGGGCTTTTAATCAACTAAAGTCGGTATTGGTGACCAATCCTATTTTAACAGGCCCCGATTATCACAAGCCATTTATCATTGCTGTTGATGCTAGTGACGTGGGTAAAAGAGTTGTTCTTTTCCAACGGAAAGAACATGGTGAAGTTCATACAGTGTCTTACTTCAGCAAAAAGTTGTTGGCAGCTGAGAGGCGGTATTCGACAATTGATAAAGAAGCTCTCTCTTTGGTCCGAAGTTTGAATTATTTCAAACCCTATGTAACTAATTTTTCTTTTCCAGTGGAAATCTGGACAGATCACAACCCGTTGGTGTTCATCGAACGAATGAAAGGGGCTAACCAAAGGATTTTGCGATGGGCGCTTTTCCTACATAAGTTTAATCTAGTAATTAAACACGTGAAAGGATCAGAAAATAAGATTCCTGATGCTCAATCCAGGTCTAATTAAACATGTTTGGCTACCCCTCCTCATGCGCTGCCCAGTTCGTTTTCTTAAATTGGGTTGGTATGTTAGGTATCAGGCTAATGGTAATTTTATGTCAGGTGATTGTCATTTTTGTTATGAACTCTTTGGTTAGTTTTGCAAATTTGGTTTGTGTGTTATAACTAACTGGCATTCTGTTTCAGGGGTTTATCATAGTTGTTTATGAATTCTTTATATCTAACTAATATAGTTCTTAGGGTGTTTTTTGTTTCCTCAGGTCTCCTATTCAAAAGAAAAAAAAAAAAAAAAATTCTTTTTCATTTTTGTTGTTTGTTGCATTATGGTGCAAACAATTTTTTTTTTTTTCAGGAAGGAAGGTATTAGGTATAACCGTTATAATCTTAAATTCTAAGGCAGTGTTGCCAGAGACATTTGTTGGCCTCCTCTCTGGTATCGTGTGTGAATTATAATATGTATTACTAATCCCACCTGTTGTATTCTTTACAAAGCTGCTAAGGATTATGGAGCTCGACTAGCAGTTTTTTCGTCAGTTTGTTTATGCTGTCGTCATAGAGAAGAATGTTTTCTTCCTCACCAGGAGAGAAAGATAAAGGTCAGTTCGGGCTAGACTTGAATGCCTCCCACACCTTTTTGCTACAGCTGCTATTTGGATTACCTCTTCTTGGATCTTCAGAATTACCTTTAGGGTAGTTTTCTCAGGAACTGCCACCCACGGTGTATCTGAGCTTTTCAGCCTTGACTTGGCTAGTGTTGGGTGTGGACTTCCTGCGGGCACAGGCCATTGTCAAGGATTTGTTCCGGTCGGGCGGACG
>NC_090730.1:72627029-72654529 GCF_036898095.1 Palaemon carinicauda | reverse complement strand
TATATGTATATATATATATATATATATATATATATATATATATATATATATATATATATATATATATATGTATATATATATATATATATATATATATATATATATATATATATATATGTATATATATATATATATATATATATATATATATATATATATATATATATATATATATATATATATATATATATATATATATATATATATATATATATATATATATATATATATGTATATATATATATATATATATATATATATATATATATATATATATATATATATATATATATATATATATATATATATATATATATATATATATATATATACGGATTTTGAGCGAAGCGAAAAATCTATTATTGGGTGAGATGGCCCTGTCCTCCTGTTGGAAGTTCGTAGAGGGTAGCTTCCTTGGGTATATATGACTACGATGATATTCCCAGAGAATTTACCTAAAGGTACCCAGAATTCTAACTCCTGGAGCGAATATCCATAAAAAAAAGAACCAGGGATATCGTGAAATATCAGAGGACGTATTCTTGACACGCCACATAGCAATCTGCACCCCGAACAGAATTAACACTTCGAAGGGGTCAAGTGGCAAGAAAACGAAAAACGAGAAAGAAAGGAGAGCCGCTCCCAAGGTACCTCTCCTCTCTCGTTTCGTAAGCGTGCATAGCGCCGCCGACTGCGCCATCTGTATTCCTTGTAGCTATACAAGAGGTGTTACAGATACTGTATGTAGGGAGGGGTCCTATAGCCCTTTTTAGAGGAAAAAAGGAAGGGCGGGTCCATCAGGACGACATGGCCATCTCACCCAAAAATAGATTTTTCGCTTCACTCAAAATCCGTTTTTTGGGCTCTAGCCATGTCGTCCTGATGGAAGTATACCAGAGCATTACTGTATCTGTGGATTCACAAAACGTGCCGTACTCTCAGAAGGTATTTCCCGGTCAACTAGACCCAGAGACCTAAGATGTTACCGTCATACATCTTTTCATCTAACCATAGACCATGTTAGTGCTTCCTGCCCCCTACAGGGAAGAGTCATACTAGACTCTGGAAAGTCTCGTAGAGTACATATACCTATGTATGAATAACAGACAAGCCAATACAGTGGTCTCACTCTATATCAATTAAAGCATACTTTGTAAAAGAACCACTGAGTCGATATGAAATATTGACCAGTTCCCCGTTCGATTACTGGATTAGACACAGGTTTATATCCGGGTAGGAGGAGAACTTGCACATCCGCTACCGTCCCCTTAGGGCATGGAGTCCTCCCACTAGGGGGAAGCATAAACCAATGAAAGATGCTTGCATAAAGGATCAATCTATTAGAATTTTCCAAGATAAATATACATAGTAAACGTAATGCTAAACCATTTCAAGTAAAATGACACAGGCGAAAGAGACGCAAGGTTCACAAGAACTAGTTTATTGACAATCAATAAAAAATAAAACAGGTTAAACAACAATTATACATATATAAGAGGAGGATAACCAATAAATAAGCATAAGCATGATAGTAAACAAAAAATTTGTTTATCCGAAAGAAAAAACATTAGCGCCACTTTTAACATACCGATGTATTAAAATCATAAAAGTCTATTACTAATCAGTCACATTAGCGTTGGAAACGCTGGGCACACATGACTGCACTTATGCTAGTTTCACCTTTGAATATGGAACAGTCAATGTGGGCACCCTAGTGCCCTAACACTTAGTTTGTAGAACAGTCCGTAACTACACACCCACCCCAGAATTAATCGTTCAAATTAATTTCACTGTTCCTCGCAGAGTTAAACAGCAGGTTTAACAACACTACCCACTGCTACCACAGACCTCTTCAGTTGCTCCACTTGCTTCGCATAATGACGAAAGAAAACTCTGGAAGACTTCCAGCCAGTGTATGAGCGAAGATGTTCGAAATCCATACTATTGAAGAAATTTAAGGATGAGGTAACTTTCCTGGGATCGTGACCTGCGGGTGTACTGTCTGGATCCGCTCTGCGAATAAAATAGGTGATTTTCGCCCTAAGTTGTTTCAACGATAAATTTGAGCCTGATGTTTCTCCCCTGAATAGTTGACCACCCCTAAAGTCTGAAGTTCTACGAAGATAGACCTTTAGGCATTCCACTGGACATAGAGATGCATCTTCTTTCAGAGGGCAGATTCTCCAGGGTAACTCGTTCTTGGCGAGAAACGTAGGATCCGGAAACAGGTTCAGTTCTCCCCAGTCCAAGAACGGAACACGACCTTCCTCTCTCGAGAGGGCTACAATTTCACTAACCCTGGCCCCCGAAGCGAGTGCAAACAGAAAAATAACTTTTTGGGTCAAATCCTTTAAAGCACACTCCTCATTGTTCAACAGCGAAGCAAAATGAAGAACTTTATCCAGAGACCATGAAATGGACTTCGGAGGTGCTGATGGTCTGAGCCTAGCACAGGCCTTCGGAATTTTATTTAAAATGTCGTTAGAGAGGTCAACCTGGAAGGCATATAAAATGGGTCTTGTCAAAGCAGATTTACACGTTGATATTGTGTTGGCTGCTAACCCTTGACCATGGAGGTGGATGAAGAAAGATAAGCAGAAGTCCGTCGAGATCTTTTGTAGATTCTTCGCCTTGACAAAGGGTACCTATTTTCTCCAAGATGACTCATATTGTCTTCCAGTGGATTTGCACTTATATTCCTCTAGGAAGTCTATACTGTCTTTCGAAATCCCGAAACGTTTTCTCACTGCTAGGGAGAGAAAATCATGAGCTGCAGGTTCCGGGTTTTCAGCGATGAAGTGCAGACAGTCGAATTCTGAACTCGCTTGGTCAAAACTGGATCTGGTAACAGTAGACACTTCAGCCGTAGTTCTAATGCCAGAGGGAACCATACGCTGTTCGGCCACTTGTGAGCCACTATTGCCGCTACTCCCTTGAAAGATCTCAGTTTGTTGAGGACCCTCAATAGAAGGTTGGGAGGAGGGAACAGGTAAATCCTGGACCATCTGTTCCAGTCGAGGGACATCGCGTCCACTGCTTCCGCCAAGGGCTCCTCGTACGGGGACACGTAAAGGGGTAACTTCTTGTTGTCTTTCGTCGCAAAGAGGTCTATATGCAGTTCTGGGACTTGACTCGAGATGAAGGAGAACGATCCTGTGTCTAGGGACTATTCCGACTCTATCGGTGTAAAACTGGATAGAGCGTCCGCTGTCACGTTGCGGACCCCTTGAAGGTGAACTGCCGACAGGTACCATTTCTTCTTTTCCGCCAGTCAAAAGATGGCCAACATCACTTGGATGAGTGGTGGTGACCTCGATCCTTGTCGATTCAAGCATCTCACAATCACCTCGCTGTCGAGTACCAACCTTATGTGGATTGAGCGGCGAGGAGAGACTTTCTTCAAGGTAAGGAGTACTGCCATAGCTTCCAGAAAGTTTATGTGAAATTTCTTGAATAGATTGGACCAAGTTCCTTGGGCCTCCTTCCGATGAGAATGACCTCCCCACCCCTCCTTCGAGGCGTCTGTATGAATAGTCATAGAGGGGGAAGGTGGCTGGAGAAGCACTGACTTCTTTAGTTGCTTGACTTGGGACCAAGGCCTGAGAAGCGTACGTAGACAAAGCGGTGCTGGCCTTATCAGATCTCTTTGCGCGTTTGATGCATAACCTTTCCAAACTCCGGTTGCATCCTTTAGCTGTGCTCTTAGCACTGGGTCTGTTACTGAGGCAAATTGGGGAGAATCCAGCACTCTCTCCAGTTCGCGTCTTGATATTCTTTCGGAATCCAGAAGTCTCTTGACAGAACCAGCTATTTCCCTCCTCTTCTTCGCAGGGATGGAGAGTTGGTGTGACACTAGGTCCCAGTGGATTCCCAGCCACTGGAACTTTTGAGATGGAGAAATTCGAGACTTTTTTCTGTTGATCTTGAAGCCTAGATGCTCTAGGAACTGGATCACCTGTAGGGAAGCTTGCAAACACTCTGTCTTGGATGCTGCCCACACCAGCCTGTCGTCCAGGTAGGCTACCATCTGGATTTCCTTTAGCCGTAATTGTTTGAGAGCTGCGCTCGCAAGCTTCGTGAAGATCCTTGGGGCTATGTTTAGCCTAAATGGCATGGCTCTGAAGGCGTAGAGTCTTCGATGTAGCTTGAACCCTAGGTAGCGGGAGAGTTGGCGATTGATTGGAATGTGCCAATAGGCGTCTGACAAATCTATGGAGACGGAATATGCCCGCATGGGCAGTAAGGTCCTTACGTGTTGCAGTGTTAGCATTTTGAACTTGCAGTTCACTATGAACTTGTTGAGTGGCGATAAGTCCAGAATTACTCTGAGTTTTTCTGAGTCCTTCTTGGGAACACAAAACAGCCTCCCTAGGAATTTGATGGACTTTACACTTGGGATTACTCTTTTCTCCAAGAGTTCTCGAATGTACTCCTCCAGAGCGGGGGTGGAGTGTTGGAAAAATCGTGGGCACGGGGGTGGAGTGCTGTACCAGCTCCAACCCAGTCCATTCTTGAGTAGGCTGTGTGCCCAGGGATCGAAGGTCCAACGATCCCGAAAAATCTGAAGTGTCCCTCCTACCGGTATCATTTCACTTTGGCTGCTGTTGCCCTGAGGTCTTGCCTCCTTGACCGCGACCACCCCTAAATCCCCTCCCCCTTGAGAGGCGTCTAGACGAACCTCTGGCTGCTCCTCTAGGCTTTGCTCGAAAGGTAGTAGACTGCCCTTTGAACGCTGGGTTAAATGCCGGAGACTGAGTAGTCACGGCTTGGGGTACCAACTGGTACGTGGCTGGGGTTTGCGCCACCATCTGGGGCATTGTACGCAAAGGAAGTTGTTGCTCCTGCTGTCTGAATGGCTTGGTTGGCCGAGAGGGTAACCTAGGCTTCTTAGTCTTCCTCTTTGGTTGGAGACCCTCATCCGAGGAAGACTTTCTCTTGAGAGATAGGCCCCACTGCTGGAGAAGGTTTCTGTTCTCCGTGGCGGCCTTATCCACTACCTCCTTGACCGCTTCACTAGAGAAGAGGACTTTGCCCCAAATGCTGGAGGAGATTAGTTTCCTTGGCTCGTGCCTCACCACAACCGAGGCGAACACGAACTCTACACGCCCTCCTAGCTTTGACGAAGCTATGAAGGTCCTTCGTCACTGTGGCTAGATATGTCTTAGCCACTACCATAAACATTTCATGGGCTTTGGGGTCACTTGCCATTGTCTCCAGAGTCATTCGAAGAGACATTGAGGCAGCAAGTCTTTCTTTTGTCTCAAGCTCCCTGAGCAAAAGAAAGTCAGACAGCTTCGGGAGGTTCTCACTGAACTGACGTCCTGCAATATCGGCCTCCAACTTCCCGACTGAGAAGGTAAGATGGACGTCCTTCCAGTCTTTGTGGTCCATGGGTAAGGCCAAAGATAGAGGTTTACACTCCTCCAAAGAGGGGCATGGCTTACCTGCCTCGACCACTTTCTGCATAAAGGGGAAGGCTCTAGAAGGAGAGGACACAAAGGAAGGGTGCTTCTTACTCAAAGCGGGTACCTTTGAGTTTGTGAAGCCCCTCTCTTTCATCGAGCTTGACAACAAAGCTTGAGCCTTAGCATGGTCAAAAACCATGACCTCCTTCGGCTCTGTTTCTTCCTTTGAGGCTGGTTCCTTCCTTAGGCAGACATAGCAGTCCGGGTACGACTCCTTGCTGGGCCATAATTCCACCTCCTCAAGGGGAACTGCGCCCAATTTCTCCGAAATGACGATCTTTCCCGTCGTCATAGGCATGTGCTCGGCATACCTCAAAGGGTTGGCATCCAAGCACAAAGGAAGGTCCTTCACGCTGAGCTTCTTCTGGGGCCCACGTTATGCTGCAAGTCTCCGCATCTCTAACTTCATTGCAACAGCCTTCTCATTATTTTCCTTCTGCATCTGTTGGATCATCCCAACGATGGAAGAAAGGGTCTTTCCCAGATCCTCTGGGAGAGAGGACTATGTTGAGCGAATAGGTTCAGGGGCCTGAACCAGCGTAGCCGACACCTCGTCGAATTCTTCCTCCTCATTGTCTGGAGCCTGGGACAGCTTTTCTTCCTGGTCTTCTGCCAGAAGGTCTTTTTCCGTGCCCTCGGACACCTCTGACATCCTATCATCCAGTTGGATGTCTTGCAGGGCGTCCGCGACTTCAGCATCCAGGCTGGGGAATCACTGCATCTGCTGATGCCTTGGGGAAAAGATAAGCCCTCATCTTCTCACTTGGAAGATAGGGACCAGAAGTGTTCTTCTGAAAGCCCCTTACCCAGGTACGAAGCTTCTCCCTTGCTGCGTCCCTTGACTCCGCCGTCTTAGGGGAATCAAATGTCTCAGTAATCAGGTTTGTGCATATAGTACATACCTGCGGGTCCCAATACCGGAGATCACCTTTGGAGACTGCACATGCTGCGTGCCTCCTACACAAGTCATGTCCGCAGAAGTTCCTGCTGTGGAGGTTGCAATAAACGCTTCCTCACTTGGGATGGCCCTCCTGTAAAGTGAAGAAAACTCCATGAGTATCAAGTGAACTACTTATCACTGGATATACATAGCTTTAAGTAACTAAGCTAGAAAGGAAAGAAGGAAAGACACACACTTGTATTTCCTGCCCAGTCAATTGCTGTAACCTTCCAGATAATAAAATTATATGGTTATTCTATACTAGAAAGACCAATAAATAATTTCCAGAGGAAAATAGGTGTAGCTCACACCAAAATAAGTAATTTTAAAATACTGAATAGTAAAAAAGAAAGAACTCACTTTCTTTATCTGTATGGTTTCGCCAAAGGGCTGTACAAGACAACACAAGAGTGTTAGAAAAACTTAGTGTTGTAACATATACTATACTATAGTTTTCTCCATGCAGTATATCCTATACTGAAAAATACTGGCTACAGTATATAAGATAATGTGCCGGCCGGCACATACCTTAACTAGTTCCGAAGTATACTACTTTTAGACTATTAGGCGGAAGAACGCTGGTTCAAATAAGTGTGCCGGCCGGCAGCGGCAACTAAACAAGATAGCACCCGGCTACCGGCCACCAAACGTAGCGGCCGGCAGAACATTAGTATGTTTCTATTGCCGGCCGGCAGTCCCCCTGCCGGCCGGCAACTAGACAATGATAGCATCCGGCTGCCGGCCACTAATCGTAGCGGCCGGCAGAACTATGGTGAGATATTATAGCCGGCAGAACTATGGTGAGATATTATAGCCGGCCGGCAGAACTATGGTGAGATATTATAGCCGGCCGGCAGAACTATGGTGAGATATTATAGCTGGCCGGCAGAACTATGGTGAGATATTATAGCCGGCCGGCAAAGGTATACTACCAATGCCGGCCGGCAGCAAAAAGAACCAGAGAACTTCCAACAGCCCGGCTGCCGGCCACTCAGGCCGGCAGCCAGGCTAGGCTACAAACACTAGAAGAAAAACAGAATGATGCCGGGATAAGAGACTGTACGGCCTAATAGCCCGGCAACCCTAAAGAGTGCACATAAGGAAGGGGAGAATATAACTTCAGGCTTCCTTGTCCAATGCCATCTGGCTCTACAGACAAACATGGATGAGAGACCAAGGGAGATCCGGGGAGCACCCCACAGCCAAGAAAACTCATCTTAGACTAGGGGAGATCCGAGGAGGGAGGCCGGCAGTACTTGCCAACTCCCTCGGAACCAAAGCAAGGAAGGCGTTGTTATTCACAGAAAAGGGGGATCTCATCCTCCACACCGAGAACAACAACACTGGACTAGTCTGCTAGATCACAAAAAGAAGGAATCATCTCGTACAGAAACCTTCGAAAGTGAACTAAGGAGGCTAATCCTCCTATGTCTGCTCTTAGCCTAGCAAGGGAATCTCGATCACAAAGCTAGACAGAAACAGACCCAGACTAAGAACTCTGATGTCCTGCCCCTTCCTGAAGCCAGACTTACTGGAAACAGGAAAGAACAGAAACACCCTAACATAGTTGTATCTAAAAGTCAATTCAGATAAACCATTAGGGTTAAGCCCCAGGGTTAAACAGAGGAAAGGGATTGCACACATTCTCCGAGGAGAAGAGAGCAACCGGGGAGTGTGAAAAAGTATACTAGGGCCCCATAGACAACTAGCCTAGGCGCGAAGAGAATCGATTACCTAAATCACCGAAACTCACTCGTATACTATCTTGGAAGAAAATCAACATAATCTTAAATGTATAAAACTGCCTAAAGCTTAATGATATTCAGATTTCCGAGTGTTTTAAAATCACACTCGGAAATCTGAATATCATGCACGAAAGTACTAGGGCCAAACGACTAGGCTACAAGGTCTAGCGTAGGCCAGAATCGGCAAATCATTCGCCAAAACGAAAAAAATAAAAGCATCATATAAGAAATCCTATGTAAAGCTGAATAGCTAAAATTATTAAAGTGAAGCAGCCGGGAACATCGCTCTGGCTAACTAAATGACTCATGCATGGCGAGCGAAAGCGTCCAGGATGCCTCCGGTAGGCAACAGCTCTTGTAACGAAGATATCACTATCAAATTATCTTAAAATCACCAAGAGGTTACATTTATACATAAAAGAGATGAGATTCAACTTATCAGAGGCAGAAGAAATTGGAGAAAGCATCATGATGTTGAAAATAATCCAAGAAACGCGAGATAACACAGGGAAAATACCGAGTTGTTGAGCTACGCAAGAAGGAATACAGATGGCGCAGTCGGCGGCACTATGCACGCTTACGAAACGAAAGAGGAGAGCTACTTCGCGAGCGGCTCTCCTTTCTTTCTCGTTTTTTGTTTTCTTGCCACTTGACCCCTTCGAAGTGTTAATTCTGTTCGGGGTGCAGATTGCTATGTGGCGTGTCAAGAATAAGTCCTTTGATATTTCGCGATATCCCTGGTTCTTTTACTTAGGGATATTCACTCCAGAAGTTAGAATTCTGGGTACTTTAAGGTAAATTCTCTGGGAATATTACCGTAGTCATATATACCCAAGGAAGCTACCCTTTAGGAACTTCCATCAGGACGACATGGCTTGAGCCCAAAAAATATATATAACATCAGCCGCTACCTGTCCACTACAGAACAAAGGCCTTGGACATGTACTTCCAATTGTGTTTGTTATAGTCTTTCTGTGCCTGTCCAAACTCTGTAACTATCACTTTTCTTAACCAGGCAGTATTTCTCAAACTCCCAGAAAAAGTTGCATAGATTTTCACAAAATATTCATTAATTTTTTGTCACCATGATGTACCTCTCTGCTATGCATGGTCCTATACACTCTATCTAGTCCACTCTCACTAACATCTCCACTACTAAATTACTTCTTGTTCCTTCTTTCTTTTTCAAATACAATTTACCTAACTCTTGACATGAGTCCCTGTATCTAATCATATCCTTCTTCTTCATTTTCACCATAAATTTCTTGAGCATCAGATGCTGTTTATGGACATAGAGTCTTACATTTTGAAAATGCACTCTGTTGTGAGCTGAACGATGATAATTTTCTCTCAGTCCACCTTTGTTATGCCTGAGTTTTATCACGGTTAAGATAGCCACCATATTGTATGTTTCATTTCTTTTATCTTTGTTAGAGCAAGATAACAAACACTATCCACATGGATATGCCTTGGATATTGACACTGTCTAAGACGTAACAAGCACCATGTAAATATTTCCATCCTCTGGCAATATACAGCTACAGCTACGGTATAGGGGGATAGGATAGGTAGGAAAGGGGAGGGGGTCATTAAGATTGGAAGGATTGTAGGGAAAAATGTTAAATTGAGGTAGAGTGGGAGGTAAAAGATTGTGACAGACACCATTTTTCTTTTTTCTTTTTTTTTGGGAGGCAGACTTTCAGGAGGTGAGTTCTCTTGCCTCCTAAGGACTAGTGTTTTCATGAATGTTCCTTTTCTGAGTTTTTTATTTATTTGTTTGTGTACTTTTTTATTGTTTTATCTCAATACTCTGGATTTAGTTCACCCTGAGCAACGAAAGAAGCTATCCTTTTCCATCAAGAATACTCGTTTTGTGTGTATGTTATATCCTCACTCGTTGTTGCAAGTTCTGGGTAATTTTTTGTAATCTTTCCTAGGCTTGTGTTACTCTTTTATGGTACCTGACGCTTACTGGTTCGAGATTGTATTTGTTATGCCGTGTTTCGTTTTTTTCATTATTATTATTATTATTATTATTATTATTATTATTATTATTATTATTATTATTATTATTATTATTATTATTATTATTATTATTATTATTATTATTATTATTATTATTATTATTTGGTTTAGGTTTTTGTATGTTTCTTATGTTTCCATTTTGGAATTCTTGTATGTTTTTCATCTTTGATTGACCCATTATGCATGCTGGTGCTATTGAATATTAGAACAGAGGTCTTATTAGGCTTTTGTAGAGATTTATTCTTATGTTTTTATCCAATAGTTTGAAATGTATTAATGTTCCTTTTCTGTGTTTTGCAAATTAGAGTGTTTAATATGGCAGCTTATGCTAGTTCTTTTGATAGAGATCTAGAAAACGGATTTTAACTTCGTCGTTAAATGTACTATTTACGTTGTTTACTGTTATTGGTGCTGGTTTTTTTGTTTGATACTGATAAAAGTTGGAATTTGTTGCTGTTGTTTTTATTTTCCACTTATTTTCGTATTAATTTATTCTTTCGATCTCTCTGTTTATATTTTCCAAAATCCTTTGGAATTCGTTGGATACATTGTTACTTTTGTCATGTCATCTGCATAGGCATAATTTATGTCATATTCGGGGTTAGTTGACATATCTGCTGTGTAGATTATAAAAAAGGTTGGGGATAGTGTGTCCTCCTGTGGTACTCCATTTTTTATTTCTACTGTTTCTCCAAGTATCTCATCTCTGCCACGTAATCTGACAGTTCTGTCTTTTATTTAGCTTGAGAGGAGTTTTTCCATTATTATTGATAGTTCAAATTGGAGTATTTTATATTTATGGCCATCATGCCATGCTTTGTCAAATGCCTTAGAGATATATCTCTGCAGATGATATTGCATTGGTGTTTTTTATTTAGTTGGTTCATGGCTATTGTTTCATAAATTGCCATGAGGGCATTTTCAGTGCTTCTCCCTGTCCTGACACCATGTTGGTGTTTGTAAAATTTTTTGTTATTTTCTAAGAATCTCCTTAGTCTTGTGTTTATGATTTTTCAAAAACTTTTCCCATCACTTCCAGCAGAGTGATTGGCCTTCTGTTTGCTGGCAGTGTAGGGTCTTTCCTTAGTTGAGGGGGAAGTGTGTGTATTCCTTCTTTGTTTGGTTTTGGGTAATATCCCATTGAGAGCGTTAGGTTTAGTATTGTTTCCTTCTTTGTATGGTTTTGGGTAATATCCCATTGAGAGTGTTAGATTTAGTATTTGTTGGAGTCTTCTCTCTGACAATATTGGGGATAGGCCCCATCATATATGGGGTATCAGTGAAGTGATTAATAACTGGTGTGGTGGGAACTTTGGAGCACCCTTTTTCATCTTGAAGGCTAAGGTTGGTTATACTAAGTTAGCGTAGCTGGGAGGCACAGCCTTGTCGACCTCATCTGTACTTTGCTCCTGAATTGTCCGTTTATCGATTCTCAATGTCCTAATCATTGTGACTCAGGCATGATTTATCACAGTCTTTAAATCCTCTACTCCATAATAATTATTTGCTGCATCAACATAATTAATCTGTCAATTACTATTGATATAACTCCCATTGTCAATACTACTGTACCGCAGGTGTTTCAAGCACGCTCGTACATTACAATGGTATTTCCATTTGTTTTCTGCTCTTCCCCCGCCCCCCGCAATAATAACAGAACCTGTTTAAGCTTACCTTATCATGCATTATTTCTTGTTAGAATTTTTATGACGTTTTTGTTTGGACCTGCTTTAATACAAAGTCGTTATATGTTGAATAAAAGTTAGTTGCATTCCTCTCGCCTCTCTGTTATAACCTCAGAGGAACCTCGCAAAGTATGTTCATCTTTTTCACTGTCTCCTTTGTCACTTTCTTGTTTATTCTCGCTCTCGTCTCCTTCATATAATATTGTTCTCTTTGTAGAATGATTAATATCACTTTGGGTTACAACAATCCTACCTAGCTTTTCACTTGATAAGTTTTTATCTCTCTATACAGCTTCAACACACACACACATATATATATATATATATATATATATATATATATATATATATATATATATATATATATATATACACACACACACATATATATATATATATATATATATATATATATATATATATATATATATATATATATATAGTTCTTTTGAGGCTATTATCTTTCCATAATGCTACTTTTGCTGCCTTCCGCCCAAACATTGATAAATATACTTATATTGGAGATACTAGAGAAAGGAGAATAAGATATTGAAATAAAGCGTGTTTCTTTCCCAACTCCATCCTAGCTCTAACGGTTTTTAGCTCGTGTGTACTACTAAAAATAATGAAAAATAAAAACTTATGTCTGGAAGGATTGACTTACCTTTGTGGGAAAAACATTCACTAAATCGCGTAAATAATATTTGTTATCCGTTGAAATGGGGGAGGGGGTGGAGAACTTACTTGGAGCAGAGTACATCTCATGGGATTCGTAGAGTAAACTGAGTTTGCCAAGTATATGGTTTTTTTTTTTTTTTTTTTAGATAGCAGTGTAATGCTATACTGATTCAAGTATATTTTGTGAAATATCAAATAACTAAGTGATTTGGCAAAGACACCAAAGCTTATATAGATACGTATGCATATAATATAACTAACAGGTTTTATGAGGAAAAGTCATTCTTTGCCAGGTTGCAATATTATTTCGCGGTTATAACACAGACAACTGGAGTGATGACAGAAGTTATGACTATTAACCAATAGACGAATATTTAGTTGTATATATAAGATACAATTTGCAAATAAAGAAAATAGCAGAGTTTGAGTATATCCTAACACTAATCATTCTAGTTGAGAGTTTGCTGACAGTAGTGTAAATCTAAATCATCTAAAATTTGTGGTTATGATGCAAATTAATGATACAGATGTCTGCAAAGTTACAAAATGATTAGACAACAGACCAACTGCGGTTTATTTATAGTTCTGCATTAACGAAGCAACATGAAGCAGAAATACCTAGGGAAAAATAGTTTTTCATTAAATTAATGCTATAAAATATTATCAAAAAGTTTTAAAGCTAATTAACTCAGAGATTATTTCAAACTGAGACATGATGGTTGAATTATATGGAAACGATAGTGCACAATAATATTGTGCAAACATCCAACATAGTATAATGGAAAAGTTTGGTCACAAAGAATTGCTAAACTGAAGTTTGTTTGGGAAAAACTAGATTCAATATATTTCACAGGATGTAAAAGACGTGGTGGAATATGTATTAGAATAAAAAAAAAAAAAAAATTAAACTTCTCCTTTAATATGGGATCTTTCATTGTGTCCCCTCCCCCCAAAAATACCCAATTCCCGTAGGTCAGTTTTTTGCTTTCAATTTTGAAACTAGAATTCAGTATTATTATCGTATAAAAAATCCTGTACCAAACAAAACATAACCCCTCACTGTTTAATGGAATTTCAGGTATGATTAGTAATACGTGATATGAATTGACATATTTCAGTTTTATTGAGTTTCAAAAACTCTACATGCTTCCAAAAATTTTGTACATTTTTCCTTTATTGTTTCATAGTGGATAACTTACGCTGACTATATTATCTAAATAATTTTATCAAGTTGTTTTCATTAACACCATTTACTTCCTTATTATTATTATCATTATTATTATTATTATTATTATTATTATTATTATTATTATTATTATTATTATTATTATTATTATTATTATTACTAATGGAATCCGTGTAAATTACACGAAATGATACTTTCAATACTAATTATCTTGTTCCTAACCTTACATGTTTGAATAAAATGTGAGAAGATTTGACTTGTTTATTTATTTTAAAAAATTAGCAATACATGAAACAATTTACAAACCTTCTTTATATTCAATATTTCTAGTGAAGTTAGTTCCTTCTCTCTGGCCATGAGTAGAATTATTCTGAGGTTGGTAGATCCTAACCTTATCGAAAGACTGTCCTTGAGCTTTATTAATGGTCATTGGATATGATAGGTGGACAGGAAACTGAGTAATGTCTAGGAAGATTTCAAGCCGAGGGTGATCAGAATTATGAGAAATCTTTTACAATAAGAAAGGTTTAGTCCTTGAACTAAAAGGCCCGAGATTAATTTATAATTCAGGTTATGGAAATTGATAGAACTAAATTTTTTGTCGAATATTTAAAAAAGGAGTTAGGTGCTAAAGACAAATTTGGGAAAACTATATAAGATGCGCTTTGGTTAAGTAATCAAGTTCTAA
The DNA here is from genome assembly GCF_036898095.1 of Palaemon carinicauda. NCBI lineage: Eukaryota > Metazoa > Arthropoda > Malacostraca > Decapoda > Palaemonidae > Palaemon > Palaemon carinicauda. Next base: position 72,640,117 of record NC_090730.1, on the reverse strand, counting down.
TGTGCATTTGAAATAGTATACCATGAAATTATTTCTGTTTTCTTTAAAGCGTGACACACGTGTATACCCTGAAATTTTTTCCGTTTTCTTTAAAGCGTGACACAAAATAAATAACACACATGCTATCGTATTAATATATAGATTATTATTATTATTATTATTATTATTATTATTATTATTATTGGCCAGGGCACCAGCCGCCCATTGAGATACTACCACTAGAGAGTTATTGGATCATTTGACTGGCCAGACAGTAATGCATTGGATCCCTCTCTCTGGTTACGGCTTATTTTTTCTTTACCTACACATACATAGAATAGTCTGGCCTATTCTTTATATATTCTTGTCTTTCCTCATACACCTGACAACAATGAGATACTAAACACTTCTTCAACTAATCGGTTAATTACTGTACTGCAATTGATCAGGGTACTTTCCTCTTGGTAAGGGTAGAAGAGACAATTTAGCTATGTTAAGCAGCTCTTCTAGGAGAAGGACACTCCAAAATTAAACCATTGTTCTTCAGTCTTGGGTAGTGCCAGAACCTCTGTACCATGGTCTTCCACTGTCTTGGGTTAGAGTTCTCTTGCTTGAGGGTACACTCGGGCACACTTTTCTATTTTATTACTTTTTTATTCCTCTTGTCTTTTTGAAATGGTGTGTTGGGCAGGCTTAATAAAAGGGCCATGGATCCCTGGTGGTTTACCAAGAGGTCGTCTTTTCCTTTACTGATTTTTTTTCATCTCAAAACCATCTTTACTGTCCTCCTTTCAGTTGAAGTGGCTATCCTGGAGGGTATTTAGCATTGCATAGTGTATTGGCTCCTCCATGTTTACCAGTTTTTCCGACTTATTACTATAGTCTATGGGTTTCATCAGTCACTTTATTCATAATTCTGTACAAATTGTTTTTGTTATAATTCTTGTTGATCTAGTTTTTGAGTATGATGTCTCTTTTTTTTCAATACTATTAATTCTTATGCTGTCTGGAGACATTGAGCGAAATTTGGGACCAGTACATCCCAGATTTCGTCAATGCCGTCTTTTGTATTGCTATATTAGTGGTCTTCATGCAAATATTCAAGACCTTACAGTTGCGTCCAGACAGTATGCTATTCTTTTGGGCTCAGAAACTCTGGTTTCTAATATGAGGCACTGATCTGAGTTCCTTATAACTGGTTTTAAGAAGCCAATAATGTTGAAACGTGATGCCATCCCCAGGGCCAGGGGAATGGTGGTGTATATAAGGACTGAGTACCCTGCTTCTCATAAGTACTGCTATCAATGTGGATGTCATGAGATTCAGGTAATAAAAGTTTGTGGCAGGCATAACAACTTTTATTTGTGTTCGATCTACCAAAATCCAGACATTGATGATTCTATCTTCGATTGTCTTCTTACCATTATGGCTAAGATACAGGAAGAGGATAGAAAGGTTCCTTTTTTCTTTGTTGATGATTTTAATGCTCACCATAGTGAGTGGTTAAGTTCTATCTCTCCTACCGATCGCCATGGCTTAAGAGCTTTAGACTTTGCCTCTGAATCAGGCTGTGAGAAAATCATAAATGAAGCTACTCACAGGTCTGGTAATTGCTTGGGCCTTGTATACACTGACTCCCCTGGCGTTATTACTAGTAAGGTTGATTCTCTAGTCGGGACATCTGATCATGCCTTGATTTCATTAGTAATGAAGACTGAGCAGCCTGTCCCTGATATATCATACTCTTGTAAAATTTATATGAAGTCTCGAGCAGACTAGAATGGGATTTTGCATGATCTTTTGTGCTTGAATTGGTCACAGTTATATAGTAGTGTAGATCCTGTTGTCCCTTTAAATGTGAATTTTGTTAACATAATTCATAAGCGTATCCCTTCTCACGTGCTAAGATACCGAGTGAAGGACATACCGTGGTTCAATGATGATTGTAGACATGCTTATTTGGAGAAGCAGGAGGCCTATCATCTTTTACAGGGTAACAGATCAGATTTGACCTGGAATAACTATACTCAGCTTCGAGCTTTTGCTCAGAGAGTTTATGCCTCAATTGAGAAGGAATTCAATTTAACCATAAAAGAAATCTTTTTTTGGTACAACTCAGGAACATACATGGTGATCTACCCTTAAATCTGCACTCTTATGTGTTGATGCAGCAGTTCCTCCTTTACTTAAATCAGATGGCTCAATCACTCAATGCCCAAAGGAAAAGGCAACCCTTTTGGCTAAGGTTTTTGACAGTAAACAGAGTAATGAGAAACTTGAACTTCCTCATTCCTGTTTTCCTGAGGCTAAACAAAGTAGTTTAGCTTTTCAATATCATGAAATTAAAGCTCTATTGATGGACCTTGATGCTTATGGAGGTGTAGACCCAAATGGTATTTTTCCTTTGTTTTTTTTATAAAGACAGCAGATTTCTTAGCTCCAAAGTTATCTGTTATTTTCCGCAAGTTAGCAAGAAGAGGAGCTTTTAGCAACTGTTGGAGAATTGTTAATGTTACTCCTCTATGTAAATGTGTTTGTGGTAGCTCAAGTCCCACTGATTACCGCCCAATTTCCAAATCTCCCATATTATCTAAAGTTTTTGAACGTCTTCTGGCAAAACATCTTAATAGGTTTGCTGAAGATAATCATCTATTCCCTAGTTGCAATTTGGTTTTCGTAAAGGCCTTGGAGCATGTGATGCCCTTCTTACAATCTCCAATGCTGTACAGAAATCCCTTGATTGTGGTCAGGTAATTTCATATGATTGGCCTGGATTTTGGTGCTGCCTTTGACCGTGTTAATCATGAGGCCCTTGTTTTCAAACTCAAACAGTTGTGAGTGGGTGGGTGATTTCTCAGCATTATTATTGATTTTTTTTTTTAAGTAATAGATCTCAAAGTGTTGTTGTTGATGGGCACCATAGTGAGTGACGGAATGTGATATGCGGTGTTCCATATGGTAGTGTTCTTGGCCCATTACATTTCATACTATATACACATGACATGTGGTTTGGCCTAGAAAACAAGCTTGTTGCATATGCAGATGATGCTACTCTCTTTACATCAATTCCATTCCCTGAATGTAGATCTGGGGTTGATGAATCCCATAATAGAGATTTAGCAAAATTAGTGTATGGGGCAAATTATGGGGTATTAAGTTGAATCGTAACAAAACTCAAAGTATGATTGTAAGTAGGTCAAGGACAGTGGCTCCTCAACATCCGGATCTCAGTATTGATAATGTTTCTTTAAATTTGTATGTCTCTTTTAAAATTTTAGGTGTAATTCTCGACAGCAAATTTACTTTTGAGAAACACATTAAGTCCGTGTCTTCTTCGATTGCACACAAAATTGGCTTCTTGAGAAAGTCTTTTAGGATTTTCGGTGATGAATCTATTCTGAAGAAGTGTTTTAATTCTTTCATTCTACCTTGTTTCGAGTATTGTTCTCCTGTCTGGTATTCAGCTGCTAATACTCATCTTAATTTGTTGGACAGAAACTTACGGGCTATTAAATTTCTTATTCTTTATCTAGATATTAATCTTTGGCACCATCGTTCAATTAGTACATTATGCATGTTGCATAAGATTTTTCATAACTCTGACCATCCTTTACATTTAGATTTCCCTTAGATTTCCCATTTAGATTACATCCTGTTTGTAATACTAGGCAGGCAGTTAATTCTAATAGCCCAGCCTCCTCCATCATGAGGCTCAATACCACAAAGTATTCTAGAAGTTTTATTCCAGCTGTTACCAAGTTGTGGAATGATCTTTCTAATCGTGTAGTTGACTCAGTAAAACTTCATAAGTTCAAAGTTGGAGCAAATATTTTCATGTTGACCAGGCTGACATGAGTCTTTTTATAGTGTATATATGACATATCTGTTTTTGACGTTGTTAATAGTTTATATACGACATATATATTTTAACGTTGTTACTGTTTTTAGAATGATTTTTTATTAATTTGTTTTCATCATTTATTTATTTCTTTATTTCCTTTTCTCACTAGGCTATTTTTCCCTATTGTAGCCCTTGAGCTTATAGCATCTTGCTTTTCCATCTAGGGTTGTATCTTGGTTATTAATAATAATAATGATAATAATAATAATAATAATATTATTATTATTATTATTATTATTATTTTCTTAATCATATTCAATAGAGACTGGTGATTTGTAACGTGGGTTCCGAATTACATCCAGCTTCCCGAGGAAGCAATCACTTTCCTCGCTATATGTGTTGATTCAGGTAGCACGCTCTTTTGCACAATTCCCGAGGCTATATCAAATCCTACCTTCTCAAGATTCTTTTTTAAATGACTTAGGTGTGGTCCCTAGGCTCCGATAATTATTGGAACACCTTTTACCTGCATATTCCATAGCTTTCTCAATTAACTTTGTAAGTCCTAGTACTCTTGGATTCAAGGCTAATGTATACCAGTCAGTGCATTTTTAGTTCGCTGTTCTTCCGCTTTTGTGTCCCACTGTACTCCAGCATCTATGGGTTATTTTTTTTTCTGTCTTGGCGACCGAAGTGATGTCTGGTTGATGTGCATGCATCACCCTGTCTGGCGTTATACTTTAGTCCAAGAGTAGTTTAATCTGAGATTTTTCTGCTACAGCTTGTGTTTAATGTTCCTACTAATTGTTGCTGCATTACATTTCATATATTGTGCTGAGACTACAAAGAGGAGCTTTAGCCACTCTATCGTGCCATGTCTTATGTTGATTGAGCAAGTGCTTAACATTTACTAGCGATGAGGTTGATGATATCTTCTTTTGCAATACATTTCCTGTCCTTCGAAAAAAAAATGGTAGTTTTTGAGCTTAATTTTGTGCTGATATATCATCGCAGTAGTTTCCTTCTTAAAATTCTCCCCTTTATAGACGTTGCCTTGCTTCTCTACTGGTCAGTTATACAGTTTGTCTCAGGAATTGTCCATGCTTTTTTTTTTTTTTTTTTTTTTTTGGCCTCATACACTTCTGGGTCTTCATACACCTTGATCAAGTTTTCGTCCCATGCCCTCTTTAGCCAATCAACTCACAGGTGTTAAGGTACTATCAAGGTGCTTTACTTTCAATGTTGATACAATCTTGTATTATTATTATTATTATTATTATTATTATTATTATTATTTTGGGAGTAGACCCTCTTTTAAGCAGGTTTTATTAAGGGAACCCTCTCAGGCCTATTATCAGCCAGTGCCCTGCCCCTACATACCAGCTTGCTAAGAGACTGAACACCTTGCTCACACCCTATATCCCCAATAAATATTGTGTGACATCATCATCAGAATTCCTAGATAAACTGAGAAATTCCACAAGTGACGGAGTTATTGCCTCCATGGATGTCGAGTCCCTATTTACTAACGTTCCCGTGAATGAAACAATAAAATTCATAATGGACAGAGTTTATAGGGATACAACAACACCCACCCTCAACATCCCCGAGGCCTCTCTCCATGCACTATTAGAAATATGCACCAAGAAAGCCCCTTTCACTACCCATAAGGGCCATATATTTATTCAGAAAGATGGAGTCGCTATGGGGTCCCCTTTAGGCGTCCTCTTTGCTAATTTTTATATGGGAGTAGTCGAGGAGAGAGTTTTTCGAAAAATCAGTAAACCAGACCTCTATGTACGCTACATTGACGATACTTTCATAAAAACGGCCAATCAGGAGAGCATAGAAGAACTTCGCCGAATTTTCGAGTAATGCAGCTCGCTCAGGTTCACCTTAGAGCACAGCCTCCAAGGACGTCTCCCCTTCCTTGATGTCCTTGTAGAAACAAGCAATGATATTTTTAGTACCTCGGTGTACGTAAAACCTACGAATCTCGGCCTATGTCTGAATGGTGACAGCGAGTGCCCTAGTCGGTATAAAACTGCCACCATTAAGGCTTTTATTCGGAGAGCCATTTCTCACTGTTCTTCGTGGAAAGGCACCCACGAGGAACTTGACAGAGTTACTAAAATTCTGGTGAATAATGGCTTCACGAATAAGGACATTAATCGGCAAATTAAAAAAGAAATCGAGAAATGGTACCAGAATGAAGGCCCTAATGATACCAACACGCCAGCAAAAATAAATCTTTACTATAAAGGCATTATGAGCGTAAACTACAACGAAGAAGAAAAGATTATGAAAAATATAATAAAAAACAACGTTTTTGCCACGGCAGAGGATACTGAAATCAACCTCATAATTTATTACCAATCAGCAAAAACACGAGACTTGATAATGAAAAACAACCCTGCCCCTGCCATGCAAGATGACTTGAAAAAGACGAACGTAGTGTACCGATATAAATGCCCCGTCCAGGAATGTCCTGGCACCTACATCGGGATGACGACGATGCGTCTTTCTAAGAGATTATCTTGCCACGTGCAACAGGGTGCAATAAAAATGCATTGCCTCCAAAAACATAATTTCAAGACAACAAGGGAGCATATAGTGAAAAATGTAACCATCATCGGCCATGCCCCTGACAGCAGACGTCTCCGGATAATGGAAGCTCTTTTTATTCAACAACAAAGACCTAACCTCAACACCACGCAAGAAGGGACCTTATTGCCAACATGTATAAGGTCCACTATCAACAATAGTCCAGGCAATAACAACTATGACAGGACTGATATAGCTGAAGGTCAAAACAGGGATTATCTCCTGACAGAACCAGAGCCAATAATCCCACCAAACATCCCGGCGAGGCAGAGGCCACCACCCAATAGGATTAACGGTCTCCACCCTAGGGCGGTTCTTAACCAGTGAAGATGGAATCTCGACGCAGGACTCCGTATATAAGCCATCAAAACAACACCTGCATTTCAGTTCACTCTTGACAATGAGCAGAAAACCTTCTCACTGCTCGAAACCGGTTGAGTCGAAGGATGTGTTAAACTTAACTCCACGCAATTTATAATTTTTGTATAAAAGTGACAATTACTTTGTGTGCACTAACATTGTGATAGTGTTTTATACTTTGTACATATTATCTGTACTTTTACAATGTGTTGCGATATATTAAAGACAAATTGTGAATGATATGGTCTTCATCACCTTCCTATTGATATGTCCCTTTCCCAGTTATTGACGGATTGTTCAAATGAAGAGAAGAAGATAATAAGAACAATAGAAAAAGTTAATTACAAGATTAACGCCACTGAGGCAGCAATCACTTTTAATAAAACCTATTATTATTATTATTATAATTATTATTATTATTATTATTATTATTATTATTATTATTATTATTATTATTATTATGCTAAGCTACAACCATAGTTGGAAAAGCTGGATGCTATAAAGCTGGGCGCCCCAGCAAGGAAAATAGCCCAGTGAAGAAACGAAGCAAGGAAAAATAAAATATATTAGGAACAGTAACAACGTTGAAATAAATATTTCTTATATAAAGTATAAAAAAACTTTAACAAAACAAGAGGAAGAGAAATTAGATAGAATAGTGTGCCCGAGGGGACCCTCAAGCAAGAGAACTTTAACACAAGATACAGTGGAAGACCATGGTACAGAGGCTGTCACTACCCAAGACAGGAGAACTATGGTTTAATTTAGGAGTGTCCCTCTCCTAGAAGAGCTGCTTACCATAGCTAATGAGTCTCTTGTATACCGATGAGTTCATTTCCTCCTTCACTGTATAGTATATAGAGCCTCTTGATATTTGTTCTTGAGTGCAGTGCTTGGAATATGTGCATTACCTTTCTTGTTTTGCTATCGATGTTGCATAGCTATGACTCCTTACACTCTCTTATTCCAGCATCGTACCTGATTATTGGCACTCCACAAGTGTTATAGCCTTTATGATATTTTCAGAGGTAAGATTTGACTTCATTATAACTGATTTTTTTCATGTATTATCCTCTAATCTTTTCCATCATCTCTTGGTGTTTTATTGCTCTTCCTTCTGTTATCAAGAGATTTTTTTAGCCTGCTTTGTTTACATCCTTGAAGACAAGTTTTCGTCCCATGCCCTCTTTAGCCATTCAACTTCACTGGTGTTAAGGTACTATCAAAGTGCTCTACTTTCCATGTTGACACAGTATTATTATTATTATTATTATTATTATTATCATTATTATTACTTGCTAAGCTGCAACCCTAATTGGAAAAGCAGGATGCTATAACCCAGGGGCCCCAACAGGGAAAATAGCCCAGTGAAAAAAAAAGAAACAAGGAGAAATAAAATATTGTAGGAACGGTAATAATGTTGAAATAAATATTTCTTATATAAACTATAAAAAGTTTAACAAATCAAGAGGAAGAGAAATTAGATAGAATAGTGTGTCCGAGTGTACCCCTAAGCAAGAGATCTGTAACCAAATTGAAAGTGGAAGACCATGGTCCAGAGGCTATGACACTACCCAAGACTAGAGAATAATGGTTTGATTTTGGAGTGTCTTTCTCCCAGAATAGCTACTTACCATAGCTAAAGAGTCTCTTGTATACTGATGAGTCATTTCCTCCTTCACTGCACAGTATATAGATCCTTTTAATATTTGCTATCGAGTGTAGTTCTCGGTACTTGTTCATTACCTTTCTATTTTTGCTATTTTGTATGTTGCATAGCTATGAATCCTTCCAATCACCTATTCCAACACTGTACTTGATTATTGGCACTCCACAAGTGTTATAACCTTTATTATATTTCCAGAGGTAATATTTAACTTCCTTATAACTTTGATTCTTTGCAGGCAATATCCCCTAATCTTTTCCTTCCGCTCCTGGTGTTTTATTGTTTCTCCTGTTATCAGGAGATATTTTTTTAGCCTGCTTTGTTTATATTGTTGAAGACAATTCTATCTGGCAGCTTTATCTATTTTGTCCGTGGTACTTTTCCTTTCTCTATGTTAAATAGAGCTCAGTTTTCTTTTCTAGACTCCATTTTCATGACTCTTGATACAATTCTTGCCGTCTGGATAAGTATGTCTATTTCCTTAGTACTCCTCCCAAATAGTTCCATTATTATTATTATTATTATTATTATTATTATTATTATTATTATTATTAAATAAGCTACAACCCTAGTTGGAAAATCAGAATACTATAAGGCCAAGGGGTCCAACAGGCGAAAGTAGGCCAGACTAGAAATTAAATAAGGAAGTAAACAAACAACAAAAGAAGTAAATAACAATTAAAATGAAACATCTTAAGAACAGTAACAACGTTACTATAGGTCTTTCATAATAAACTAGAGGGGCACTCAGTAGAGCTCAGACCGCCGCGGCAGCTTATTTCTGGACCTTTTGCTCGTCCTAGACCTTGACCTTTGAACTTTACATGTATCAATTGGCGAGGATTTTCCTACACTCAAATAGAACTAAGTTTGAAGTCTCTGTGACAAAGAGGTTGCAACTTATTACTGATTACGTTCAAAGAATTTTTTGCTTGGACTGCCAAAATATAATCATTTCCAGCTCTATATAATAATATAAAATCGCTGCAAGTTTCATTACTTAACAAATAAAATTGTGGGAGGAAGATTGATGACCTGGATATGACATTTTGCTTGACTTTGACTATGGACTTGACCTTTTCCTGCAACCTTAACATATATGGATTGGCATGGATTTTTTTGCACTCAAATATAAACCAAGTTTGAAGTCTCTGTGATACTGATGTCCAAACTTATGGCTAATTACGTGAATTGGGCATTTTGCATGACTGGGACCTTGATCTTTTACCTTGACCTTCCAAAATCTCGCCATTTCCAGCTTTTTACATAAGAGTTATTTCCTGCATATATCATTACTCTACGACTAAAATTGTAGTCAGGAAGGTGTTCAATAGCAAACACAAACACAAACATACAAACACACAAATATAACCTCCTTTCAACTTCATTGGTGGAGGTAACTATAAAAAGATACTTTTCTTAGTCTGTTCAACATTAATAAAATTGCTGCAAGTTTAAACTTTTGAAGTTCTACCGATTCAACTACCCGAGTAGGGAGCTTATCATGCATCTTGGTCACAGCTGGAACAAAAGTGCTAGAATACTGTGTAGTACTGAGCCTTATAATGGAGAAGGCAGGACTGTTAGAAATAACTGCATACCTAGTATTACAAACATGATTGCACTGTCATGGAAGATCTTAATGCAAAGGATGGTCTGAATTAAGAAAAATCTTATGAAACATGCATAATGAACTAATTGAACGATGGTGCCAGAGATTAATACCTATATCAAGAATGAGAAATTTTATATACTGTAAGATCTTGTCTAAAAAAATAATATGGAAATCAGTAGCTGAAGACCAGACGGGAGAACAATACTCGTAACAAGGTAGAATGAAAAAATTAAAACATGTCTCCAGAAAAGATTGATCACCACCGAAAATCTTACAATATTTTCTGAAATAGCCATTTCCTTCGTGCAATTGAAGAATCAGACCTAATGTGTTTCTCAAAAGTATTTTTTTTTTTTTTTTTTTTTGAGAATTACAACGAAAATTTCAAAATAGTCATACAGAGTCAAAGAAACGTTATCAATGCTGAGACCCTGACGTTGAGGAGCCACTATTAAATCACTAATTCTAGCTAGATCTGTATTAAGGTGAACATTAGGTGGTTTTTGTTCTTCCTCTTTTCTTTAGTTCTTACCAAACATTGGTCTTTTCCAGCACCCTTGAAATGGGAATCATAACTGATACAAAAAATAGTTTCGACCGCACGTCCCCTCATGCTGTAAACCTCTGCAAGGTATTTTCCAAAACATGTAATTATAGTTTTCCTATTTTATATTGCATTTCTTAGGAAATTAGTAGTGTTGGCCTCCACACCATATATCTTTAGGCATTATATCAGTCATGGGTGTGGTAGCAGGCTTTCTTGTAGTCTACCCAACCAATACGCAGGTTGCTTTTTCTTTACGTATCAGTAGCTAGTATTGTGTGCAACTGTATTTCCTGCTGCTTCCTTTTTCTGGCTGGGAATGGTGATTTTTTTTTTTTTTTTTTGGTAGATGTATAGTTTTTCACTGAATATGCATGTTAGGAGATTCCACATTATTGATACGCAGGTAATTGATTAGTAGTCGCTGTATCACCTTTGTTTTTGTCTTTTTGAATTAGACATGGCATACCTGTAGCCATCCATTCAGGTGATTAGTGGTCTCAGATATAATGCTTCAGCTGTTCTGCCATTCTTGTATGTACGGCTTTTTTTTTTTCTAGTATCCATGGACTTCCTTGGGGTTGGTGCTCTCCAGTTTGGACTTTTCTTATCAGGTTTCATTTAGACTTGTTCATGATGTTAGAAAACCTTTGCTTAACTCTTCAATTCTCATTACATCTCAAATCCCGTAGATATTTTTCTTGTTTATTGTTGGCTACTGGGTTATTCCATATGCCTTCCCAAAACATTTTTGATTGTTCTGTTTCAGAGTTATCCTTGTGGTTGTCTTTGTCTTTTAGTTGGCTGTAAAGGCGTTTCTGATTTGTTTTTAAGAGTTTGTTCTGCTGATATCCTTTATTCCTGTTTATATATCTGTGGATCATCTCTGTCTTGGTCTTCATTCATTGACTACGACCTTCTCCTGCACTTCGTATTTCTCGTTCAATTCTTTCTGTACCTTGCTGTTATTCAGCCTGTTTTTCTGAAGTCACTTCGATTTCACTCAACTCAGTTCCCATCCTTGTTATTTGGTTTTCCAGTCTCCTTTTCCAAGAAGGTGATCTTTGAAATTTGCCCCTTGGGCTATGACCTTGGTATGTGTCTCCATTAATGTCACAACAAGTCTTGGTCTGCATATTCCAGGTTTTTCGTTGACTTTTTTTATTTTCTTTATTTTACATATTCCTTCAAGTTCTTCTGATTGTAGGCTTTTAGGGCGAGGATCCGCATTCTTTCCCTATCATCTTCCACCCCAAGTCTTATTTGGCCTAGAAATTCTGCCATCTCATCGGTCACTTTCATTTAAGCTTCATTCTCGCCATTGTACAATGAGTTGTTGATATTGTTGTCTCTAACTACAGTTACCACTTCATCTATAAACCCATGTGATTCATGGCTTCTTCTCTAATGTTCATCATATCTCTCTTGCTTTCTTCTTTTTAATTTTTTGATAGCCAGATTTTTCCTTCTTAATGTTTTGTATTTGATTGGCTAGTCTCTTTTCTGTACATGGTATGCATTCATTTTCGAAATCTCTTCTCTATTTTACCACTCCGAATGTAGCATTTGCATACCTCTTTATTTTCTTTCCTTGTCCATTTTCTTCTTTGTCGTACTGCCACTATAGTCCCCTTTGAGACTAGTTTTTTTTATTTCTATATAGGTCAATTTCTGATAAAGACCATCAGGTACTTGACCCACCTTTATTGTCGTTGAGCTGTTTATCTAACTGCCAGACAAAGCTCTTATATTTCTAGATGTTCCATTTACGTCGTTGGGTTGATTTCTTGATTTGTATCCAACATTAGTAAGTTTAGTATTCAACCCGTTGCTAGGACCTACCAATTAGGGAGAAGTAATAAATTTTAGCTGATTGGCCTGAGGTAACCATGGTGAAGAGTTTTACCAAAGGAACCACTGGCTTACTGAGGATTCAAAACTTTGCCCCTGAAGATCCTGGAATCCAAAAGGCTACTAGTATTGTCGATCACATTATTATTATTATTATTATTATTATTATTATTATTATTATTATTATCATTATTATTATTATTATTATTATTATTATTATTATTATTATTATTATTATTATTATTATCATCATCCTAGGTTTAACCTGAATTGGAAAACAGGAATTCTATAATTTTTCAGTTTGTTCACGCACTGTGTACAGTGTTATAACCGGTAGGTGGAGCATTTGTAAAGATAAGGCATGAGATCTAGAACACATAATTTTCAGTGAAGTTGATTTGATCATTGATATATCCAATTGCTCTAATTCTCCTTTTCTCAACAGTACTACATGCTGCCAGTAACTGTGCTATGATAGTCATCAGTAGGGAGGGAAGCAAAATACGTAGAAAAATAAAATTCTAATATTTTATTGAAAAATTACTAAAAGTAAACTTTTCAAGTACAGGGTACAAAAGGGTCGGCTGCAATGCATCTCGAGAGGTTGCTGAGTGTTTCCTCTAATCTT
>NC_090730.1:72617029-72619529 GCF_036898095.1 Palaemon carinicauda | reverse complement strand
TAATTCCTCCTTTATAGAGATTTATTCTGGAATGTGGAATTAATTGTGGATGACCTGGCTTATTATAAGGAACTTGATACGACTGCTCAAAATTACATAATTGTCAAAGACCTGGACTGATTGAACTTTCGATTGCTGTTGATGATGATGATGATGATGACGATGATGATAACCACGACCCCAATCCAGGAGTTAGTTGTTGCAAAGTGCCTCACAGTGGACTTTTAACCACATAGCTGTATTAGTGTGCCGTGAAACGACAGTGTTGGTGTCAACATAATATATTAGATAAACATACATATCTTGGTGTTGATGTGCGATTAATTTTAAGTTTTGTTTGCGTTTGTTTTGTGTGTGTGCTTAATGGAATGTTATTGCCATTATCTATTATCTATAAGTGTTATTAGTTTTTCTTGAACGTTGTTCCTATAAATGATAATTTAGTTTCAAGGATTATAGTTTTACGATTAAGCCTATCGTTAATGCAGCATTTAATTCTAAAGTGTTTTAGTTATAAGAAATATAATTTCAAGGCCATGTTGAGTTTTACTGTTTCATCTGTTCAATAGCTCTGTTGATAACGTAAGGGGAAAGTTTCTGTTGTGGGACAATTTGTCTGTTTAGAGGGATGAATGGTGTGGGTGTTGTTTTTTGTGCATCCAGCCACATTATTTTGGCGCCTCAAGAGGGACTGCCGAGGTGGGATTGGTAGCTGGACTATTGAACGGAGGGCAGAATAGGATTAGAAATTAGATTTAGGGTTGATTAAAAAGGAAGAGCAATTGATAGTATTAAGGGAAAAATTGCTGCTGAGTAAGGAGCCTGAGGAGAATAAGAGGTTAATCTGTGAGAATGAGGAGATGGGAAACGAACTGAAAGCGCCAAAGGGAACTGAAGAGAGGGTGGAAGAGGGTGTTGAGATAACGATGTGAGAGATTGAGGAACGAATGGAGAAACGTATGGAAGATATGATGGGGTAAGTAATGGAAATGATGAAAACGTTCATGGGTGAAGTTGCAGTCGGAGGAGTCCTCTGCTTCGGGTAATGGGTTGATAGTGGAAGAGAAGGCTAAGGTTAGTGATAATTGAGAAAGCTGTGATAGTGATATTGAAGATAAGTTGATTAAGCATAAACAAGGATAAACAAAATATGATAGGAAGAATGAGAAGAAAGGTAAAAGTAATGTGAATAGGGAAAAGAAGAAAGGTCAGGATGAGAGTGAGGATGATCATGTATGGGTGAAAGTGGTAAGTAAGTAAAAGGGTAAGAAGGGCATGATAAGGATAGAAATTTTAATGCAGAATTAGATTCATAGTATTCAATTGAGGAAGAAGGCCGAAAAAATGAGTATGCAGTGAAGATAATAGTGAGAATGAAGTTAAGGAAGTATGTAAGACAATGTTTATGAGAGATGTACCTAGGTCTGAAAGGTTTAATGAACATAGCACTAGGGATGTATATGACTTTTTAAGGGAGTATGAAAGGTTATGTCAGGCTAGGTAATGTAAGGGTAAGAGAGTTTGGGCTAATGAGTTAGGAGAATTTTAAACATGGTATTAGCTGACGATGTATGGTGTGATATTGAGTGTAGGGGATGTTGAGTATGAAGGTGTAGAAAAAAGAGTAATGGAACAGATAAAACGTATGAAAAGGAGTGTTAGGCATAAGTATAAGAATGATTTTGATGATGCATGAATGAATCCAGGTGAAGCGATATAATGTATGTATGTAGGTTGAAAACGTTAGCTAAGAAGTAGTATGGGGATGAAGGCATAAATAAGAATAAGGAGCTAATGAGTTTTTGAGTACGGTACTAGAGAATGTGTCATTCTATTAATTTTAAAATGGAAGGAGAAAATGAGGTGGACGATAGAGAGATCAACATGGGTTGATATTTTAGAGATAGTTGAGGATTACGAGTTGGATGGGTGTATGAAAAAAAGTAAATATACGAGTGTAAGAGCTGGAGTAGGGGAAAGTGTGTCAGAATTCGATAGTTTTAAAGATGCTGTTTTGAGAGGGGCGATGAGGATAGCTGATAGTGTAGTAGAAAGGAGTTTTAGGGCGAGTAATGTGGAAATACATGTACGAAAAAATGAAGGGTTTAGGCAAGGGAATCAGCTTTGGAGAGATAGAAATGCTAGTGTGCAACGAGGTAAGTCAGGTAATTGTATCCATGAAGTGAGGTGTTATTATGTGTGTGAAATTAGAACAGAAAAAGACTAAGTGTAGATGGGCATAAGGAGCATGTTTTAGGTGTGGTGAGACAGGGCATTGTATTAGTGTGTGTAAGAAAAAGAAAGTGGTTAAGTGTTATAGGTGTGGTATGACTGGGCATATATCTAGGGTTTGTTGGAAGAAGTGATTGGGATGTTCAGGAAACTAGGTAGTCAGAGGACTCAGCTGGGTGAATTCTCCAGTGTGTATGGAGCAAATAGGATCGATGTTTGTGAGAATGGGATGATCAATTGGTTGGAAATGAGTAAGTATGAACCTAGT
>NC_090730.1:72599529-72612029 GCF_036898095.1 Palaemon carinicauda | reverse complement strand
ACATCTGATCATGCCTTGATTTCATTATTAGTGAAGACTGAGCAGCCTGTCCCTGATATATCATATTCTTGTAAAATTTATATGAAATCCCAAGCAGACTGGAATGGGATTTTACATGATCTTTTGTGCTCGAATTGGTCACAATTATATAATAGTGTAGATCCTGTTGTCCCTTTGAATGAGAATCTAGTCCACATAATTGATAGGCGTATCCCTTCTCTTGTGATAAGGTACCGAGTGAAGGACAAACCGTGGTTCAATGATGATTGTAGACGTGCTTATTTGGAGAAACAGGAGGCCTATCATCTTTGGAAGGGTAACAGATCAGATTTGACCTGGAACAACTATACTGAGCTTCGAGCTTTTGCTCAGAGAGTTTATGCCTCAACTGAAAAGGAGTACAATTTAAACATAAAAGAAACACTTTCTGGTACAACCCAGGAACATAAATGGTGGTCTACCCTTAAATCTGCACTCTTTGGTGTAGATGCAACAGTTCCTCCTTTACCTAAACCAGATGGCTCAGTCACTCACTGTCCAAAGGAAAAGGCAACCCTTTTGGCTGATCTTTTTGACAGTAAACAGAGGAATGAAAAACTTGAACTTCCTCATTCCTGTTTTCCTGAGGCTAAACTAACTAGTTTAGCTTTTCGATCTCGTGAGATTAAAGCTCTGTTGATAGCCCTTGATGCTTATGGAGGTGTAGACCCAAATGGTATTTTTCCTTTGTTTTTTATAAAGACAGCAGATTTCTTAGCTCCAAAGTTATCTGTTATTTTGCGCAAGTTAGCAAGAAGAGGAGCTTTTAGCACTAGTTGGAGAATTGGTAATGTTACTCGTCTATGTAAATGTGTTTGTGGTAGCTCAAATCCCACTGAATACCGCCCAATTTCCATAACTCCCATATTATCTAAAGTTTTTGAACGTCTTCTGGCAAAACGTCTTAATAGGTTTGCTGAAGGTAATCATCTACTCCCTAGTTTGCAATTTTGTATTCGTAAAGGCCTTGGAGCATGTGATGCCCTTCTCACAATCTCCAATGCTGTACAGAAATCCCTTGATTGTGGTCGGGAAGTTTGTATGATTGGCATGGATTTTAGTGCTGCCTTTGACCGTGTTAATCATGAGGTCCTTGTTTTCAAACTGAAACAGTTGGGAGTGGGTGGGTCGTTTCTTAGCATTATTATTGATTTTTTAAGTAATAGATCTCAAAGAGTTGTTGTTGATGGGCACCATAGTGATTATAGGAATATAATATCCGGTGTTCCACAGGGTAGTGTTCTTGGCCCATTACTTTTCATACTATATACACATGACATGTGGTTTGGCCTAGAAAACAAGCTTGTTGCATATGCAGATGATGCTACTCTCTTTGCATCAATTCCATCCCCTGAATGTAGATCTAGGGTTGGTGAATCCCTTAATAGAGATTTATCTAGAATTAGTGCATGGTGCAAATTATGGGGTATGAAGTTGAATCCTAACAAAACTCAAAGTATGATTGTAAGTAGGTCAAGGACGGTGGCTCCTCAACATCCGGATCTCAGTATTGATAATGTTTCTTTAAATATGTATGACTCTTTCAAAATTTTAGGTGTGATTCTCGACAGTAAATTCACTTTTGAGAAACATATAGGGTCTGTGTCTTCTTCAATTGCACAAAAAATAGGCTTATTGAGAAAGTCTTTCAAGATTTTCGGTGATCAATCTATTCTGAAGAATTTTTTTAATTCTTTCATTCTACCTTGTTTTGAGTATTGTTCTCCTGTCTGGTCTTCTGCTGCTGATTCTCATCTTAATTTGTTGGACAGAAACTTACGGTCTATTAAATTTTTTATTCCTGATCTAGATATTAATCTTTGGCACCGTCGTTCAATTAGTTCATTATGCATGTTGCATAAGATTTTTCATAACTTTGACCATCCTTTACATTCAGATCTCCCTGGACAATTCTATCCTGTTCGTAATACTAGGCAGGCAGTTGATTCTAATAGACAGGCCTTCTCCATCACGAGGCTCAATACTACACTACTCTAGAAGTTTTATTCCAGCTGTTACCAAGTTGTGGAATGATCTTCCTAATCGGGTGGTTGAATCAGTAGAACCTCAAAAGTTCAAAGTTGGAGCAAATGCTTTTTTGTTGACCAGGCGGACATGAGTCATTTTATAGTTTATTTATGACATATTTGTTTTTGATATTGTTACTAGTTTATATATGACATGTCAGTTTTGACGTTCTTACTTATTTTAGAATGATTTATTGTTAATTTGTTCTCTTCATTTAATTATTTCCTTATTTCCTTTCCTCACTAGGCTATTTTTCCCTGTTGGAGCCCCTGGGCTTATAGCATCTCGCTTTTTCAACTAGGGTTGTAGCTTGGATAGTAATAATAATAATAATAATAATAATAATAATAATAATAATAATACATCTCCTTCCACTCCACCACTTGCTGTAACAACAGACCCTAATTACTTAAACTGATCTACCTCCTCAAGTAACTCTCCATTCATCATGACATTCAACCTTGCTTCACCCTCCCTTTTGTACATCTCATAACCTTACTTTTACCATCATTAACTCTCTACTTCCTTCTCTCACATACCCTTCCAAATTCAGTTACTAATCGGCCTTGCTTCTCTTACGCGTCTACAACCGGTACAGTATCGTCAGCAAACAACAACAGATTTTCCTCCCATTCATGTTAATTCTCGTCTACCAGTTTCAATCCTTGTCCAAGCACTCGAGCATTCACCTCTCTCACCAATCCATCAACATACAAGTTAAAATACCATGATAACATCACAGATCCTTGTCTCAGCCCCACTCTCACCGGAAACCAATCTCTCACTTCATTTCCTATCCTAACACTCGTTTTACTACCTTTGTAGAAACTTTTTATTGATTGCAACAACCTTCCACTAATTCCATATAACCTCATCACATTCCAAATTGCTTCTTTATCAACTCCATCATACGCTTTCTCTCCAGATTCTTAAGCGTAACATACACCTCCTTTCCTTTTGCTGAATAATTCTCGCATATCTGCCTAACTGTAAAAATCTGATTTATATACCCCCTACCTCTTCTAAAACCACCCTGTACTTCTAAGATTGAATTCTTTATTTTATCCTTAGTACTATTAATGAGTACTCAACCATAAACTTTTCCAACCACACTCAAAAAAACTAATACCCTTTGAATTACAACACTCTTGCACTTCTCCCTTACCCTTATATAGTGGTACAATACATGCAAAACCCAATCTTCTGGTACCATTGACAAAAAAAAACACTTATTAAACAATATCACCAACCATTCAAGAACAGCCGCACCCTCTTCCTTCAACATCTCAGCTCTCACGCCATCCATACCAGAAGCTTTTCCTACTCTTGTTTCATCTAGTGCTCTCTTCACTTCCTCTCTTGTAATCTCTCTTTCATTCTCATATCCCATCACCGGCACTTCAACACCTGCAACAGCAATTATATCTGCCTCCCGCTTATCCTCAACATTCAGTAAACTTTCAAAATATTTCGCCCACCTTTTCCTTGCCTCCTCTCCTTTTATCAGCCATCCATTACCATCTTTCACTGTATCTTCAATTCTTAAACCAGCTTTTCTTACTTTCTTCACTTCTTCCCAAAACTTCTTATTCTTCAAATGAATGACCCAATCCCTGACCCAAGCTCAGGTCAGCCGCAATCTTTGCCTCAGTTATCTCTCTCTCTCTCTCTCTCTCTCTCTCTCTCTCTCTTTACACACACACACACACACACACACACTCACACACACACACACACACACATATACATATATATATATATATATATATGTATATATATATATATATATATATTGCATATATATATATATATATATATACTGCATATATATATATATATATATATATGTATATATATACATATATATGTATGTATATTATATATATATATATATATATATTAGTAATGATGATTTTAATAATAATCATAATGATAACGATAATATATATATATATATATATATATACATATATGTATATATATACATATATATATATGTATATATATAAATATATATTTATGCATATATATATATATATACATATATATATATATATATATACATATATATATATATATATATATATATATTTGCCAGGTCACTAATCACGTTGTTGCATCAAGTCCTTTATTACATCAGGATTCTACCTAAAATAAAAAAAAATTGTTTCAGCCAATACACCAATGACCAATCCCAAAATTCCACCATTTTACAGAATCATTTAAAATTTTACACATGTCCAGTGATACCATTTTTTTTTCAAATATTAGTAGCTAGCAATAAATTCAATTCCATTATTTGAATATAAATATACCCTTAGCATCACAAGCGAATTAATACAATTTAGCACTTACATCATTTACGACATTGGTGGCCTGGGAATTCATTAAACGCAACCAATTAAACTCTTCTCGAACGGCACTTCCGTCCTTTTATTTAACTGCAAACATTTACAAAATTTAAAATACTGCACACTCATAGTAACCAATTCATAATATGATATAGCAGTTCCAACGCACAAATAGTAAAATATAACATTACATCAATTAAACATCGTAACACCAATTACGAGTTATACCAACACGCCTCCTGGTGCAAATCTTAGTAATAAGACAACTTTATTGAACACCAGTTAAAATCCCACAATATATGCATAATTTGTGATAACTCGTAACCACTTTTACAATGAGTACAATCGTACTGAAAAGTATTCATAAACAATATAAATAATCGTACACGTTAGGTTACACTAATCACTAAACCAAGTAATACCCACCTCATATCAGGAGCAACTCATCATGTGACCATCACCACCACAAACCTCAACCAGTATGTCCGAAGACAGCCACCGTCCTGACCACCTTCACCAGTAGTCTCTAACGCACATGCGCAAACAAATTAATTTTAATATGCACAGACTATATTAACCAAACATAGCCAACATTAATAGTTATCATTATAGAATTATAATGATACACTCCACCACCAACAAAACTAAATCTCTTACTATCATATGAATATCAAGGCAAGTCTAATTCTTTTAATTTAAATAACCTTACAAATAAATACTAATTTTAAACTATGGTAGATCGAGACGTTCCTCGATGGGCAAAATTACTACAATTCTATGAGCAGATCGTTTCACAATCACATCCCTCTCTCCTTTGTATGCCATACCAGACTTCATTGGTATGTACCTCAGTGTGACATTTCTAACTTTCTCATCTTTACCCTATCTGCCATTTTTGACGTATCAGCATAGTGGGGAAAAAGTCACGCATCCATTTTCTCCAAAAAGTATCTGTTATGCCTTCATGAAATTTCGATCTTGATTCATGACTAGGGAAGCGTTCAAACTCTCCTTTTGTGACCGCATTTTGTGTACGCCCAAGCAAAAGATAATTTGGGCAAAGATACCTTCCTAAATCGGGATCGCAGCCGGGTTATATACCAATGGGTCTTTCATTTAGTAAGTTTGCAATTTCATGAAGGGTGGTTTGTAATTTACTGAAAGTTAAAGTTATTACCAATAGCTTTGGTCGAATTCCTTTTGACAGATTTGATAAGACTCTCACTGACTTCATTTTACCAAGAAGCATCAGCAGAAGCATTGAAGATCCACTTCATTTTACAAATCTCTGTTGCATTCCTTAGTTCCTTCTCAGCAGCAGTTAATTGGGAACCCATATCAGAATATATTTCTTTAGGACATCCTCGGAGTGATACAAATCTACGGAGCCTCTCAAGGAAATTTTTTGCACTATAACCCTCAATTAGACCTAAATGAACCTCACTGATTGATAAACAATTAAAGATTACCCCATAGGCTTTACCTTTAGTTCTACCTTTAACCGTATCCATGATAAAGAAAGGTCCATATAAATCAAGAGCAGTATAAGCAAACCATGGAGAGGGTTTTAGATGCTCTGGAGGTAGTTGTCAAATGACTTGCCCTGCTATTTCCTTTGTCAACTTCCTATAGGTTACACATTTAAATTTTACGGACTTAATCATGTTCTGAACTCTTGGTACCCAAAACTTAGATTGAATTTTCGCAAGGGTGTTTTCCACTCCAGAATGAAATTGACGATGCATGGTTTTGAAATATAATTTGACAAATTCATGATCAGGAGAGAGTAATACAAACCCATCCTGATCATAATTTTTCTTTAACCACCTAGGAATGGGTTGGCCTACCACAATTAAACCATCCTTATTTACACTAGGGCCAAGTTTGCGATATCTGGACTCTCAATCTTTACCAAGTCTGGATTGAATTTCTCTCACCCACGACATCTCTGCTTGAGTGATTTCATCTATATTAGGAGTTTGAATATTCCCATGAACAATTTAAATTTGAAAGCCTGAAGGACTCTACTAGTGACTCTGAGCAACTATTCACTACTTTCAAATCTTGATATTTGAAACACTAAAGACATTTCTACAATATTCATAGTAAAACAAATGCGCGAAACAAAGACACCCACCCTATCCAGGCAAATCACCAATACGATCTTTTCTTATTGGCCACTTACTGATTGGGAGAGAGAGTAAGGCCAGTCCCATTTGCCACATAGATTCTGGACACAAATCGATCGGCTTGGCAGGTTTGGTAGTCAAGTCTGCTGGGTTGTTATCACCTGAAACCCACAACCATTCTCTCACATCGGTCTTACTTTGAATTTCAGCAATTTTTGTTACAAGAAATGAGAGTGTGTGAGTATCTTGAAAGTGATTTGCAGTGCTCGACTTCATCAAAAGTAATAACAAATAGCGGTTCTTGTGACAATAAAAGTGAAAATGTGAAAGATGCCCTGGATGAAATGAAATTAATTCAGGGGTAACATAGTGCAATGATATCAGAGTGTTTAATCACAGTATCAAGGTTAGCAGCCGAAGCGTCAAATAATCCTGATGTTAAATGTCCTCCTAAATGGTGTTGGTATCATGGTGTAGACGGTTATTCCATTTATGATTGCTATGCCTTCAAGAGTTTGAGCAATTATGATAAATTTACTCAACTCAAGAGAAACAATTCATGTTATGAGTGTGTTAACTTGGGCCATTTTTCTAAGTTTTGCAATGTGTCTGGTGTCAGCTCTTGTGATGTAATGGTCAATGGTAAAAAGTGTTGTAGGGAACATCACAGAATGTTACACTATCTTCTATATAAACCTACTACTTTCACTGATCTAACCAGCAATTTGGTGTGTCTAGAGATGGTCCTTTATCAATGGTGAGTGGCTTAAGGTATCGCCAAAAATAGATTAATGTGCTATGGGATAGTGGTAGCAATGTGTCGCTAATCACTCATCATAAGGCCCAAGAATTAGGACTTAACGGAAGTGATGTGCACATAATCATAACCAAAGTTGGAAATAAAACTGAGACAGTATCCTCTAAAGAGTATACAGTTCCTGTGGTGGACATGTATGGAGTGAAATGGGAAATTATTGCCTGTGGTATAGATGAAATAACTACTCCTGTTGAGAAAGCTGACATGAATGTCGTTAGTTTTTTGTTCAAAAGTTTAAACAATCGTCACATTTCAAGACCCTTTGGAGTAATACATTTATTAATAGGCATTGATTACTGTGTCCTTATGCCTCAAGTTATAGAGACAAATGGTACACTTCAACTCATGTTAAACCAATTTGGCTATGTTGTTAGAAGATTACACCCACAATTAACTTCCTGCTGTTATCAATCCAATGTTAGTGTAAGAATCAATCACATAGATATTACAGGCGTCAATGAGATTACTTCAGTTCCAAGGAAAGCCATTAAAGACGTGCTGTATAATTACTTAAGTATTGAGAGCCTGGGTACTTCTTGTCACCCTAAGTGTTCTGGTTGTAAATGCGGCAATTGTACCCCTGGTCAAAGTAATTGTACCCTTAAAGAGGAAAGAGAATTAGCTCAAATATCAGATGGTACATCATTTAATTCAGCTGAGAATAGATGGAGTGTCGCTTACCCCTGGGTAAGAAATCCTAATCTTTTACCTAATAATGTGTCCCTTGCAACAGCTAGACTAATAGCCACAGAAAAAAGCCTGACCAGGTTAGGACTAGGTTATTGTAGGTCCTATCAGAATCAAATTCATGATATAATTTCACGAGGGGTAGCCAGGAAGCTATCCGAAGATGCGGTATATAGTTATAAGGGACCTATATTCTGCATACCCCATACTCAAATTCTAAACCCCGACTCTAGCTCAACTCCCCTTTGGATAGTGTTTAATTCTTTGGCTAGGTATATGAATTTTTCTCTGAATGAAATGTGGACGAAGGGTCCTGACATGCTAAACTCACTTTTGGGTGTTTTACTAAGGTTCCGAGAAAATTAAGTAGCATTTGTGTGTGATGTAGCCAAAATGTATAACACCATCTCTCTGTCCTTATTTGACCAACATTGTCATAGGTTTCTTTGACGTAATTTCAAGGTTGATGTTAAGCCAGATAATTATATGTTGACGTGTGTCCCATTTGGGGAAAACACAGTGGAACTATTGCTATGCTTGCTTTGAAATAAAAGCAGAGATGAGTAAGGATGAATACCCAGTAGCTACGCTGATTATTGTGAATAATAGCTATGTTGATGACATATTGGGAAGCTGTGACAGCATAGAGATCGCAAATGAACTGATGAAACAAATTGAAAGACTTATAGGTCATGGTGGTTTTAAAATTAAGCATTGGATTTTATCTGACAATGCAAATCACGAGAATCCCAATGTTAACGTGACTCAAAGGGAAAAGGAAAAGGTTTTAGGAATTGTGTGGGATCCTCATAGAGACCGGTTGGTATATTAAGTTAATATAAATTTTTCTCCAAAGCATAGAAAATTCATACTGAACCTAACTTAGCGCCAGATGATCTCATGGTTAATGTGCCGCAGTATTTAACTAGAAGAATGTTGTTAAGTCAAATCCCATATCAATATGATCCTTTGGGGCTAGTTTGTCCAGTAACTTTAAGAGCTAAATTGATGATGAGACAGCTAATTTCCAGGACAGAGGTAATTGAAGGAAAATTTAGGCATTATGATTGGGACAGTGTCGACAGATATTAGGAATGAGTGGTTAAGTTATTTCCATATGTTATTTGAGCTTCAGTCTCTCAGCTTCCCTAGGTGTGTCAAAGTAGAAGGTACCATCAGTAGACCAATGATGGTTATTTTCTCTGATGGGTCTAGTTCTGCATATGGAGTGTGTGCTTATGTCCGATGGGATTTGTCTGATGGAGGATTCTGTTCCAGGTTGCTAATGGCAAAATCTAGGCTTGCATCACTCAAACAGTTATCCATCCCCCGGATTGAAGCATGTGGGGCCTTAGTAGCAGCTAGAATGAGAGAAACTATAGTGAAGGAAAGGAATTTTGAATTTGAATCCGTAATGCACATTGTTCATTTTGCAATAGTTCGTGCCCAAATTCAAAAAGAAAGCTAGGGCTTTGGTACCTTTACTGCTACAAAAATTGGTGAAATTCAATTGGTTGAGTTTAATGAATTCCAAGGCCGCCAATGTCGTAAATGATGTTGAATTATTTCGCCAGGTCACCAAACACGTAGTTGCATCAAGTCTTTTTCTAGATCAGGATTCAACCTAAAATACAAAAATGTGTTTCAGCCAATACACCAATGCTCAAACCCAAAATTCCACCATTATACAGAATCATTTAAAATTTTACACATGTCCAGTGATACCAATTTTTTTTTTCAAATGTTAATAGCTAGCAATAAATTCAATTCCATTATTTGAATATAAATATACCATTAGCATCAAAAGCGAATTAATACAGTTTAGCACTTACATCATTAACGACATTGGCAGGCTGGGAATTCATTAAACCCAACCAATTAAACTCTTCTTGAACGGCACTTCTGTCCTTTTATTTAACTGCAAACATTTACAAAACTTAAAATAGTGCACACACATATCAACCAATTCACAATATGATATAGCAGTCCCAACGCACAGATAGTAAAATAAAACATTATATAATTTAAACATCGTAACACCAATTACCGAGTTATACAAACACGCCTCATTGTGCAAATCTTAGTAACAAGTAAAATCCTACAATTTATGCATAATTTGTGATGACTCGTAACCACTTTGACAATGAGTACAATCGTACTGAAAAGTATTCATAAACCATATAGATAATCGCACACATTACGTTACACTAACCACTAAACCGAGTAATACCCACCTCATATCAGGAGCAACTGAACACTTGACCATCATCACCACAAACCTCAACCAGTATGTTCGAAGACAGCCACCGTCCTGGGCACCTTCACCTGTAGTCTCTAACGCACATGTGCAAACAAATGAATTTTAATATGCACAGACTATATTAACCAAACATAGCCAACATTAATAGTTATCATTACAGAATTATAATAATACAATATATATAAATACAATTATATATATATATATATATATATGTGTGTGTGTATATATATATATATATATATACATATATATATATATATATATATATGTATATATATATCCATCCATATACCAAGGCACTTCCCCCAATTTTGGGGGTAGCCGACACCAACAATGAAACAAAACAAAAAGGGGACCTCTACTCTCTACGTTCCTTCAGCCTAACCAGGGACTCAACCGAGTTCAGCTGGTACTGCTAGGGTGCCACAGCCCAACCTCCCACATTATCCACCACAGATGAAGCTTCATAATGCTGAATCCCCTACTGCTGCTACCTCCGCGGTCATCTAAGGCACCGGAGGAAGCAGCAGGGCCTACTGGAACTGCGTCACAATCGCTCGCCATTCATTCCTATTTCTAGCACGCTCTCTTGCCTCTCTCACATCTATCCTCCTATCACCCAGAGCTTTCTTCACACCATCCATCCACCCAAACCTTGGCCTTCCTCTTGTACTTCTCCCATCAACTCTTGCATTCATCACCTTCTTTAGCAGACAACCATTCTCCATTCTCTCAACATGGCCAAACCACCTCAACACATTCATATCCACTCTAGCCGCTAACTCATTTCTTACATCCGTTCTCTCCCTCACCACTTCGTTCCTAACCCTATCTACTCGAGATACACCAGACATACTCCTTAGACACTTCATCTCAAACACATTTATTTCTGTTTCTCCATCGCTTTCATTCCCCACAACTCCGATCCATACATCACAGTTGGTACAATCACTTTCTCATAAAGAACTCTCTTTACATTCATGCCCAACCCTCTATTTTTTACTACTCCCTTAACTGCCCCCAACACTTTGCAACCTTCATTCACTCTCTGACGTACATCTGCTTCCCCTCCACCATTTGCTGCAACAACAGACCCCAAGTACTTAAACTGATCCACCTCCTCAAGTAACTCTCCATTCAACATGACATTCAACCTTG
Organism: Palaemon carinicauda; assembly: GCF_036898095.1. Taxonomy (NCBI): domain Eukaryota; kingdom Metazoa; phylum Arthropoda; class Malacostraca; order Decapoda; family Palaemonidae; genus Palaemon; species Palaemon carinicauda. The sequence goes on along the minus strand of NC_090730.1, from coordinate 72,600,557 downwards.
CACCACCTTCCCTTCTCGTACATCTCATAACCTTACTCTTACCCACATTAACTCTCAACTTCCTTCTCTCACACACCTTTCCAAATTCTGTCACTAGTCGGTCAAGCTTCTCTTCTGTGTCTGCTACCAGTACAGTATCATCCGCAAACAACAACTGATTTACCTCCCATTCATGGTCATTCTCGCCTACCAGTTTTAATCCTCGTCCAAGCACTCGAGCATTCACCTCTCTCACCACTCCATCAACATACAAGTTAAACAACCACAGCGACATCACACATCCCTGTCTCAGCCCCACTCTCACCGGAAACCAATCACTCACTTCATTTCCTATTCTAACACATGCTTTACTACCTTTGTAGAAACTTTTCACTGCTTGCAAACACCTTCCACCAACTCCATATAACCTCATCACATTCCACATTGCTTCCCTATCAACTCTATCATATGCTTTCTCCAGATCCATAAACGCAACATACACCTCCTTACCTTTTGCTAAATATTTCTCGCATATCTGCCTAACTGTAAAAATCTGATTCATACAACCCCTACCTCTTCTAAAACCACCCTGTACTTCCAAGATTGTATTCTCTGTTTTATCCTTAATCCTATTAATCAATACTCTACCATACACTTTTCCAACTACACTCAACAAACTAATACCTCTTGAATTACAACACTCATGCACATCTCCCTTACCCTTATATAGTGGTACAATACATGCACAAACCCAATCCACTGGTACCATTGACAACACAAAACACATATTAAACAATCTCACCAACCATTCAAGTACAGTCACACCCCCTTCCTTCAACATCTCAGCTTTCACACCATCCATACCAGATGCTTTTCCTACTCTCGTTTCATCTAGTGCTCTCCTCACTTCCTCTATTGTAATCTCTCTCTCATTCTCATCTCCCATCACTGGCACCTCAACACCTGGAACAGCAATTATATCAGCCTCCCTATTATCCTCAACATTCAGCAAACTTTCAAAATATTCCGCCCACCTTTTCCTTGCCTCC
>NC_090730.1:72592029-72594529 GCF_036898095.1 Palaemon carinicauda | reverse complement strand
ATCCCATTGTTGTCAAACTTCTTCCTGTGGAGATTATATATATTGTTTGATTATTGTAAGGGCACAAGCCAGTAATTTAAACTTGCCTTCTGGACGAAACCCCTTTTTTTGTGTATGTTGGGTTACGATTAGAGCACTTGATGTTTATCTTTAAATTGATGTTATGTTACGTAACCCTGTAATTTTGTAGATCTGACAACTGTGCTATGCCATATACTCCTCCTGAGTTTTCTTACAGGGTGGAAAGGTGAAGCTAGGCCTCTTTGAGCAGTTAACTCCACGAAGGCAAGTAATTAGAAGATATTCTCCTGAATCCGACCATCATCACCTCGTGAACCATCGCATCATTGCAGCAATATTCTTATAAGAATACTCTGTAACCCCGTTTGATATTTGATTAATTTTTATCAAGTAACGTAAATTTTGTTCATTTGTGGTAATGTTAATGTTCGCTCTTTAACGTAACTCTGATGATTTTTGTTTATGTACTTTAAATATTAATATAAGTCAAACTTTTTAATTGAGTCTTTGTGAACCCGTGTGGCATCACCCCCAAAAGAATTAGTGCAAGAAATGTAGTTTTGAATCAAAGGTTAAGTAAACGGCAGATGTATCCTAAGTAAGTGTGTTTCTCAGTTATGTAACTTGGCCTCGTGCGAAGTTGGTGCACGAGGGTCTACAGGTAAAAAAGTAATCATATGTGGTTATAAATTCCCTAGTAATTCACCATATTTTCTGGTCCTTCGAACGAACCGGATGCCATAACGATTCACAAAGAATTTTTTTTGGATGTTAAAGATAAATTGCGATAAAGTTCACGTGGTTGATGGTCGGCGTCAAAGTTATTCTAGTATAGCTGGCACGTGTCCGAAGTTATTAGGTGAGCAGGGTAAGGTATTGAATTACTTGGAGTGTTTTACCAAGTAATCTGTTTTATGGAACATTATTTGTTCGTTAATTACTCTGTGAAGAAATTTTGTTGAATTTTGTTGCCATTTTTTGAACTTAGGTTTCGTGACCAGATGTATTTAAGAGCATGTGGTCAAATTGTCTAGCATTTAGTGCATGTTATATTTGAATCAGAGTTAGATAATTTGCCATATATTTTCTGATATTGTTCAAGTTTGTTATTGATTCATTAACGAGATAATGGAGTTCAAGATTAAGGTAGTTATTGAAGGGGAAATTATTTCCTTACAAGATTTGCTCGACGAGTCAGGTAGCTGCATTGGTGATACCGATACACCAAAATCGACTCTTGTAATGTATGAACGTTGTCTTACTGAGGGACTACGACGTTTTGAAGATTGTTGGTCACAGAATGTGACGATTATCTCACAGGATAGTGAATATGACAAGTTATGTAGAAGTTATAGAGCAATAACTAGATGTGTAAGGAAAGCTATTGCTGCTACTCAGCAAACTATGAGCGAGAGTGACGCTAGAGATAGAAATCAACGGCCCGCTTTGCCTCCTTCTTCGGCTCCCGTTAATCCTCTCCCTCCCCCTAAACTCCCAGAAATTAAGATACCTGAATTTAGCGGTGGGGAAGAACAATGGCTTGCATTTTGGGATATATTCAACAGTTTGGTTCACGATCATAGGGATATTTCCGATGTAATTAAGTTTTCTATACTCAGAGCTAGTTTAAGGGATAACGCCCTCAAAGCCATAGAAGGTTTGCCTGTCACTAATGCCGACTATTCAGTAGCTATTCAGACCCTTAAGGAGAAGTATGATAATAAGGAAAACTTGAAACGTAGACTCATGTCCAAATTAACACATGTATTCCTTCCCAGTCATTCAATAGAGGATTTGAACACTTTGAAATTGGATTATGAAAAAATTATTTTACAGATGAAAACATTGAATTTAGATGTAGAAGCCATGAACCCCATTTTCTCTAGTATAATATGCAAGAAATTATTACCTGAAACGCGTAAGGCTATAGCTGATAAACATAATAGTATGTCTCTTGACTTAAAGCAAATTTCCTCAGGTTTGAAATATGTTTGTGAATTGATGGAATTTTGTCACGAAGGTGAGAATTCTAATAAAAGAAAACGGGATCAGGGCAACTATTCTAAAGTAATTCCCTCAAATGTGCCTAACGTGCAGAGAGCCCAACCAAGTAACAGTAAACTTAGTAATAGTAGTCCTTACAATAATTGTGTGTTTTGCTCATTGAACCATGCTTCTCGCGATTGTAAGACTTTCAAAACAGTTGATAGTAGAAGGGACAGAGTTAAATGTTTAAGATTGTGTTTTGCTTGCCTCAAAGGAGGTCATTTATTCTCTGAATGTAGGAATAAGCCTAAATGTAATATATGTGATGGTCCTCATTGCCCGATGATTTGTAAGAAAACAGAAAACCCCTGTAAATCCTGCTTCACCAAAGTTGAGTGTAAATAATACTAATGTTAGTAAATTAAATGTTAACTTTGGGTGTCCTAATAAGGATCCCAAAGGTGCTGTTCGTAAATCAAATGTTAATGGGAAT
>NC_090730.1:72584529-72587029 GCF_036898095.1 Palaemon carinicauda | reverse complement strand
GAGAGAGAGAGAGAGGAGAGAGAGAGAGAGAGAGAGAGAGAGAGAGAGAGAGAGAGAGAGAGAGAGACGCATTATATAAATAGGTTTCAGATTTGCTTTCAATCAAAAGAAAATTTGATTAAGTTAATTCTCTATAATGAAAGAGATGAAATTGAATCACGATTATGGTATTATGGTATACACGAACAAAACTTTTAACTCTGCTCCCCAAAGCACAGGGAGAATTGGAAGAAAACTGGTCTACATAAAGCACTAGAAAAATTTGAAGATCCACGTCTACATAGCTGAGGATCTATGAAGCGTGAGGTGGGAGGTGACGAAAGGAGACGTTTCGATTTAAAAGCTCATGATAGAGGCAACTGGCAAAATTTAACCACTCCCCTTGCGTTAATATTCTTTCGAGAAAATGATGATTTCATACAGTGAAATTATAAATATAGTTCGGAAATAACGCAGTGTAAATGACACCTTATGAAGGTTTCGCATTGGTCCTTGAGATGAACAATATTTTTTTAGAACCTACGACGAAGTTGAAAAGAGAAATCTCAATAGAGGAGAATATCATATGGAATTTAACAAGCTTAAATCTGATATGGAAGTCATAGCTTCTGAGTACTAAGGCCGATTCCAACCTTTTATCTGATATAACCTAAAACTTGTTTATGTCATAATAGTTGAACAGATATGGCATTAAGTCAACTGAATAAAAAACACTATTTTGAAATTAATTTCTTTTCTCGAGAATAGAAATAAATGGAAAAAAATTAAGACCTTCACAATTTTATGAACTTAGCAAATATTTATGTGATATCAATAGTTATTTATCGTAAACAAAAAAATAAAACGCGTTTTATGATCTCTATGTTAAGACCTTAAGATGGGTCGTATTTCGTTGATAATACGTATAAGCTACAGGTCTCAAAGGATCCTGATATGAAACACTAAAATCTCACAAAAACATAAGCTCTCAATCATTTTTGTTTCTCCTTAATTCTTTACGACTTGTATAAATATCTTTCCTATAAATCAGTCGTATAATTATTACAATAGATGAATATTTAAGAAGAATGTTGAATACAAGAAATGAAAAGTAGTATCACATGTAAACATTTTATAAGTAGAAATAACTTTATTTTAGGATGTGAAAAACATTTGCTGTGTGCTACTTATATAATCCTATTTTCTTTCTATTTCGTAAACAGTTTTGAGATAAGTTTATTTGTGCTCTCTCTCTCTCTCCTCTCTCTCTCTCTCTCTCCTCTCTCTCTCTCTCTCCTCTCTCTCTCTCTCTCTCCTCTCTCTTACTATTTTTCGGTGTTATTTAAGTACATATACCTGAACTGTAACTGGCTCATTTAATTATATAAATTAACAAAAAATTACTTGGGATACTAAAAATAAAGATTGAGTGGGTAAAATAAATTTCTTGAGAAAAAAACCTAACCTAAGGTAAATACATACATGCAAAACCAATGAAAAACAGTAAAGTTTGTTCATCCTGAAAATAGAAAATAGAGGACTAGTCCTAGGAACTCCATGTAAATATCAATCTATTAAAGTTGATATATTTATAGCCAAATGCACTTACCGAAACGAAGGGGAAGGATTTGACTAGTTTCTCATTTTTTTTTCTCTAGAAAAATCTTGATTAGAATAACACATGAATTACACTTTCGAAGAATTGTGTGAAATTTATTTGTTGAAACATTATTTTTACAAGAAATTGTAATTCAAAACCCTATTTATGAAACAACTAATCAGTATTCATTTCAACGTTTCCCTTTCAGTTTATTCTCTCTTCAGGTGAAGTTTACCTTTCCAACCCCTCTGATTAAATAAGGATCGTCGCAGGAAGGAAACCTAATCTCGCTGTCAGTCCTTGGGAACATTTGGAGGTTTATACTGAAATCGTTGTTTCCAGCAGAATAAAGAAACTAGATTAGGGGATCTTCTAGCTGTGAGTCTGATGGAATACATGATTAGAGTAAATGAAGGTGGAGTGCACGTATTAATCAGAATTAGCAAACAGAATTAAAGCAAAATGGTTGCTCCTCGTGTAGCTCATCTTTTCCTATATTACCTTTTTCTGTTTTAATTGAAAATCCTGTAATCCTCTACTGAATCGTGACACAAATTTATCAGCAAATTTTCTTACCATATATTCATATATATGTACAAATGACCGCCAAGAGGAAGAAGTAGAAGAAATGTATAGAGGAAATAATCGATACTAATGGCATGAGAGGTAACCTTATTGTGATAGGTGACTAGAATAGCATAATTGGTGAGGAAAGAGATGGAAATTAAGTAAGATATCTTGTATTAGGAAAAGGAAATAATAAAGGATACAAACTAGTTGAGTTTTGTAGAAGACAAAAATTATTAGTAACAAACAACTTGTTTCAAGAGAACAGGAGTAGATGGTAAACATGGCAAACCCCAGTAAGCTTTTTAAGAATATCTCTACTGTATTATTGTATTTATACACACACATACACAC
>NC_090730.1:72556105-72573605 GCF_036898095.1 Palaemon carinicauda | reverse complement strand
AGTTAATATGTCTTCGAAGTTAATGAAAGTCTTGTACCACGATAGTCGAAGGTTCATTTTCGTCAGTCGACTTTATCTCTCGCGCTAGACATACAAAGTATGTACCTCCAGCATTCTCTTCAGACTCTACTTCTGTAGAGTCTGCAAGGAAGGCACCATTGACAGTTGCCCTTTTGAAATACTTCTTCAAAAGATTTATATGATACAGCTGGCATTTTCCATTTTTGTTTATTACATAGTTTAGCTTACTACGTTTCTCCGCGACCAGAAATGGTCCATGCCATGAAACTAAAAGCTTATTTGTAGAGTCAGGCAAAAATATTAGAACTTCATCACCCACATTGAGTTGTCATTCCTGACTTTGAACATCGAAATAAGTTTTGTACTTTTGGGCACTGATTTCTGAACTCTTCAGAGCAACCTCTGCACAATCATGCAATCGGTCCTGTAACTCTATTACATACTGAAAGAAAGATCTCTTTTCATCGTTAAGCGTTTGCTCTGTCCACAAGTCCTTCAAAACGGCTAAAGGGCCTCTACATTGATGAGCGTACAAGAGTTCAAATGGTGGTAAACCAGATCTATCATTAGGGATTTCTCGCAATGCGAAAAGAGTAGGAATAAGATACCGGTGCCAATCCGAAGGCTTATCACAACATAGTTTTTTAAGACAGGCCTTGAAAGTGGAATGCAGTCTCTCGATTCGACCGTTCCCCATACGGTGGTAAACAGTAGAGAACAAAGGTTTCATATCTAAAAGTAGGTGCAACTCGTGCATCAGCTTCGAGGGGTGCCATGATCACTAAGGATCTCTGTAGGAATTCCTACCCTAAAGAATATCTGAAGTAGAACTTCTGCGACTTCAACAGAGTTTATATCGTTTAACGGAATAGCCTCAGAAAACCCTGTCGCCAAGTCTATCAAGGTCAAAATGTATTTATGCCCTTTTTTAGTACTCGGGCTTATTGGTTCCACGATGTCCATCGCAACTTTACTGGAAGGAACGGTAATCATAGGCATTGGTTCTAGAGGCGCCTTAGCCACTCAACCCTTGGGAGTCACGTGCTGACACCTCTCACCATAGCGCACAAAATCCCTTATGTCTTTCGTAGCACTGGGCCAATGGAAGTGCCTCTTGATTCTCATTCCAGTCTTACGATGACCAAAGTGGCCCGTCACTGGGGATTCATGCCCCAAGGACAACACAGATCGTCTGCACTCTTTAGGTACCACTATTACTAGATTACCTACAAGATTAGGATTAGGACATTTTAAAGTTTCTCTGTATAACAAATTATTTTGATAGCAATATCGGTACTGAATCCCATCCTTTTGAGTGAACGTTTCCTTTTGTAGCTAATTCCCTTGCTTTATTTTAAGTTGGACATTCTGACTGTAGCTTAGCAAACACCATCGTGTCTACATTAATTGATCAAGGACAGGTACTTTAATTGGATGTGGTGGTTTATGGTTACTTTTGGCTGCAGAACGAGTCTGTACCACTCGTACTGTTACGCCTAAATCATTTGACACAGCTGGAACATTTCCCACCAATATAGGACATGATTTAATAGGAGCTACTAAATCTACGAACCCAGTGAGGTTCAGACACTTCAGAAAACATTTAACCACCGGGAACAAATCTACCCTACCCAAGTAGTCTGCTACAGTAGTCATAGGCAAATCAGAGATGTCAAAATCGGGTAATAATTTTTCAGATACAATACCAGCAGAACACCCGGTATCCCTGACTATGGTAGAGACAGGAGTACCATTCAAGGTCTCACAAACTGTATAACCTAACAGAAACTTATCGTTTAGGCAAAAGTTTACTTTTATATTGTGATATTTGTTCCGACCGGATGTTTATGGAGACCTGGGACAGTTTCTCTTTAAATAACTTAGTTCCCCACAGTTATAGCACCCTGTCTTCGATATCCCCTTGGTTTTGAATTCTTCATTAGTAGCCAGAGGCTCCTTGAAACCACCCTTAGGTTTTCCCTTATTGTTCAAATTTTTATTGGCAGCCCGCCAATTATCAGCTAAGGTAACAAGGTCGTCAATTTTAGAGACATTATGTCCTTTAAGAAAGGTCCATAATGGTGGAGAAACAGACCTCAAGAATTGATCTACTAAAATGAAATCACGCAATTCGTCCAAATTATCGACATTCTTGGATTCCAGCCATAAATCAAACATTTTACTAAGTCTAATGGAAAACTGAGAAAAGGCCTCATTTGAAGTTAATCTCATTCGTCTAAGTTCTTCTCGATAGGTTTCATGATTCTTAATTAATCCCTAAAGGAGACCTAATTTTAACTTACAATAGTCGCTTGTAATTTCACAACTAAGTGACACATAGATTTGCAAAGCATTGCCTCACAAAGGACTAGCTAAATGAGTATCACGATGGTCATTTGGAATACCAATCAATTGGGCAATTCGTTCAAACCTAATAAGATAGGAATTGATTTCATTGCCATCATTAAATAGAACTAGCTTAGGCCTAGATGCGCTAATGTCCTGGCTTTGATTAGGACTAGGCATGGCAGCCTAAATTTCCAATACCCTGAGTTCGTGGTCTCGTTGGGTGTAGGAATGTTCAATTTGATGTACGATATGTTTTCCCTGTTATGTGTATCTCTTTGCACGGGGTTCAGGAAAAGACACAAGTCAGTTCCCCCTCATCCCTTGATCTGTGATCAACTCTTGTACATTAAAGGAATCAACTGTTCCCGAGTATGTCTTAACCTGCTTACATGGCGCAGTGAATCTCGTTACAAAGCAGAACCTACAAGATGCTGAGACGAGGCCATCACAACACACCCAGGGGCACAGCAAGACGTTCCCCCAGGGGCACTACAAGCAGGAATGCAACACCGGCACGCCGGCGCCACGAGGGACAGGACTTGTTACAGGCTTTGGTTGGCCTCATGGCACAAGGAAGACCACATGGTTCAGCTTCGGCAGGTGTTAGGGTGATGTGCCCTGAGAAGTGTAGCTATGAGATGACACAAAGCAATTTTCGAGAATGGTGTCACTCTATGAGTGATTGGCTGGCCTTAGGAAACGTCTCAGGAGAGAATGCACTTATCAGTATCCGGTTAAACTGCGATGAGAAGTTAAGGATGGCTATAAATGCAGCGCACTCAGAGGTTCAGTGGAACTCATTAACGGCCTCTGAGGCATTTGACAGACTGGAGGAGATCACGACGAAGTCTGTGAATAAGGCAGTGGCATGGGACAAGTTTTTTTCTCAGCGCAACAAGGCGATCAAGAAACCGCGAAATCTTTTGTGCATAGGTGCCAACAATTGGCCTTAGATTGTGGGTTTAAGTGTCCCCATTGTCGAGCTGATCTGAATGATTTTGTGTTAGTTCAGCAGATAACAAGTGGTTTAAGCAATGTGGGACTTAAGCAAGAGATCCTACAGGATCATGAGGTTTTCAATACTGTGCAGAAATTGTTACGTAAATGTGGAATTTATGAATCCGCAGAAAAGGATAGTATTAGCGCTCGTGGAAGGGCAAACGTAGCTAGTTTGGTAAAAGGGGATGAGATAGGCTTAGGCCTAGTTGAAAGTGGGTTAGAAGGTGAAAGTAAAATTATTGCTAGCTATAGGTCTAATAATAGTGACAAGGGACAGGGCCGTGGCCATAGTAGCTCGAAACCTACTGGTAGCAGTAAGTCAGATACCAGGTGTAAAAAGTGTGGTGGTCGTTCTCATTGGCAGGGAAAATGTCCTGCTGATAATGTTAACTGTTTTCAGTGTGGTATTGTGGGGCACTTTGCTAAATTCTGTCGTCAAGGGGGGCAACAGCCCGCCAAAACGGCGCCTATTGTGAACGCGTCTGTTACGTCATGCACTGTTGCCTATCCACCTGCGGACAATCGCCAGGTAGGCCTATATGCGGCAGTGGGGAAACTGCCGATGGTGAAAATACAGGTTAAGCATGAGTTCTCATGTGAGTGTGTCGTTGTTGAGGCTGTTCCAGACACAGGGGCAGAAGTGTGTATAGTAGGGGTAGATTTGTTACCAAAATTGGGTTTGAAGGTACCTAATCTCTCTCGGTGTAATGTCATTGTAAATCACGCAGGGGAGAAGTCATTGAGAATATATGGGTCTGTTGATATGCTAATGGAATTGGGTGATAAATCAGTGAGCACTAGTGTTATCGTTGTGCAGGGTGCTACCCGTTGTTATATGTCTTTAGGAGTGTGTAAATCACTAGGTCTAGTGCATACAAAGTTTCCCAATCATACTGTCGCTACCGTAAATGACGTCACTCGGAAACCCTCTGCGTCGACTAACCCCCGCCAAACGCCTGAAGAAAACTTTCGCACACGGGTAGGGGGTGGTGGTCGTCAGCGCGAGATGCCATACGCTGCCACAGAGGAGAATGTCCCTAGGCTGAGGGACTGGCTACTGCAACGTTTTGCGAAAACTATGTTCAACGTTTCAAGAAACCCTCTGCCGATGATGAGAGGAGCCCCTCACCACATTCACCTGAGGGAAGGTGCCATCCCCTATGCGTGTCATACACCTCTACCAGTTCCTAAGCATTGGGAGGCCGATGTTAAGGCTCAGCTCGACGAAGATGTCAAATTAGGAGTAATTAGGGAGGTCCATGCTGGTACAGCTACGGACTGGTGTGCGAGGATGGTAGTAGTAGCAAAGAAAAATGGTAAACCACGGAGGACCATGGACTATCAAGAGCTTAATAAGAATTGCAAACGAGAAACGCATCACACATGTGCTCCTTTTGACATGGTCTCGGGTGTGCCACTTCGTACATATAAGACTGTAGTTGATGCCTATGCCGGATTCCACCAGGTGCCATTAGATGAGGAGAGCCGACAGTTGACAACGTTTATTACACCATGGGGGAGATACCAGTATTGTCGAACATCTATGGGTCATTGCGCGGCCCCCGATGCATACACGAAAAGGTTCGATGACGTCATTATTGATGTACACAGAAAGTACGAGTGCATAGATGACGTGTTGTTATATGACGACAGTGTTGAGGGAGCCTTTTGGCATACTTGTGATTTTTTGTAATTATGTGGAGATAATGGTATTACGCTGAATCCGGATAAATTCCGATTTTGTCAAAGACAGGTAGAGTTTGTGGGGTACGAACTTGATTGGGATAATTATAGGCCTTCTAATGAGCGTATGAGTGCCATTAAGAACTTCCCCATGCCTGCAAGCCCAACTATCACGGATATAAGATCTTGGTTTGGACTTGTGAACCAAATTGCACCTTTCGTGGCTGTAGCACCAGTAATGGAACCATTCAGGGATCTTCTCAAGAAATCCCCCCATCGGAAAGTTTATTGTGACCAACGTCTTCAAAACAGTTTTGTTGCAGCCCGGGACAGCATTTGCAAGATGTTGGGCGACGGACTGACATATTATGATAAGACAAGGCGCACTGCTCCTGTTACCGATTGGTGCAGAGAAGGAATGGGATTTGTTATATTGCAACAATATTGCAATTGCGAGGATCTCAATGCCCCTTTTTGTTGTAAGGGGGGATGGAAACTGGCATTATGTGGCAGCAGGCACCTGACGGAGGCGGAGGCCGGCTATGCCGTCATTGAGGGGGAAGCGGCTGCAGTATTATGGTGCCCTAGGAAATAGAGATTGTTTTTACTGGGATGCCCGAATTTCATTTTAATCACGGACCATAGACCTTTGGTAAAACTCTGGGAATAGGAGCCTAAAAGACATTGCAAACCCGAGACTACTAAGGTTGAAGGAGAAAACTATGCAATATAGTTTTACCATAAGATATTTGCCGGGGAAGAAGAATTCGGCATCCGATATGTTATCAAGATACCCAGTGATTCGCAGTGAACCTACCGTCAAAGACGAAGAAGAGGAGGAACTTATGAACGAAGTTTGTATTGCCTCCATGACGTCATCGCTGGCGGATGACGTCATTACTATGGACTGGGCTACCATGAGGGGGGAAGCAGAGAAGGATCCTGATTATTTACTATTGCAGCGACGTGTCGGCGAAGGGGGTTGGCCGTCGTCAAGGTCTCAAGTGGAGCCCTGCCTAAAACCTTTTTTCAATGTACGTGATAGACTGAGTGTCATTGAAGGATTAGTCACATATGCATATGACGAGGGGCATGTTCGTCTGGTAGTTCCGGAGGTACTATGTTTACGCATTGCAACCAATTTACATTCAGGTCATCAATCAACTGACTCCATGATCAGAAGAGCACGACAGGCGGTTTATTGGCCTGGGATTGAGGGTGACTTGGCAAATTATAGGGCAGAGTGTCATGATTGCAACGTTGCGGCACCTTCGCAACAAAGGGAAAGTATTATATACACTCCCCCTCCCGAATATCCATTTTAGAGAACTGTTGCAGATTTATTTCAAGTAGCAGGGAGGCAGTATATGGTCTGCGCTGATTGACTGACTGGATGGATGGAAATTTATTTCTTCGCTAACGGAACTACATCCGCGAGATTGATCCCAGTTTTTAGAAGATATTTTATGCAGTGGGGAGCACCTGAAGAAATATCAGTGGGCGAGGGCATGAATCTAACGAGCATGGAAACGAGACATTTCTTCGGTAAGTGGGGGTTATCTATGAGAGTGTCGTCTGCTCACTACCCCCAGTCCAACGGGCGGGCAGAAGCTGCTGTGCGCACCGCCAAACGAACATTAATGGGCAATACTCTACCTGATGGAGGGCTAGACAATGACAAGGTAGCTCAGGCGATATTGCAGTATAGAAATACACCATTACGTGGTATAGATAAGTCTCCTGCACAGCTGGCCATGGGTCGCCAACTTCGAGATTCGGTGCCAATGTTAAAAAGTTATCATTTCGTCACCGAGCATTGGTCGGATACCTTGTCCGCAAGAGAGAGGGAAAGAAGCGTTGTTGAGCAACGAATATCATCCAAGTATAACGAGAAAGCCAAAGATCTTTCCCCCCTACAAATAGGTGAGAGGGTAGCTATCCAGGATGTGACTACACGAGCCTGGAATAGAAGCGTGTTGATTATTGAAAAGAATAGCTACCGCCGATATCGCATAAGGTTAGACGGGGGGGGGGGGGGGAGGCTGGCCCAGTACCCACCCAGGAGAGAAGTAGCACTAGGGTACGTCGTCCTCCGCAATGGCACGATGATTATATTACAGAGTAATTCATTTTAGTTGTGTTTAATAAATATTCCCTAAACATGTCAAGTTTTGTGCATATACTTTAATCCTGATTATTTGGGTTTAATAAGTGTTCCTCTTGTCATGTTTACCATTCATGTATGTTCCAGCGCTGTGTCCGAAGGACTATCTTTATTATAGCTGAATTCCTTTTGCTTCACATGTTACCACCTTTACCAGTTTTATTATTTTTGCAACTAAAAGGAGAAATCTATACTTATGTTTTAAATATACTATGTTTGCTTTGAATGGGGAGCTTTCATCTTAAAGGGGAGGTGTAGGAATGTTCAATTTGATGTACGATATGTTTTCCCTGTTATGTGTATCTCTTTGCACGGGGTTCAGGAAAAGACACAAGTCAGTTCCCGCTCATCCCTTGATCTGTAATCAACTCTTGTACATTAAAGGAGTCAACTGTTCCCGAGTATGTCTTAACCTGCTTACATTGGGTCTCCTTTTCTTTGAGCTCTCTAGCCTTTGCCCGTTCATTCCTATAGTTTGTTGCTCCACCACATACTTTCTCAATCTCTCCTCCTCCAATCCTAAACTAGCACCTTTGTTTTTTAGGGCATCAATTGTTGGGATCATATAATCACCCATATTTAAATAATTGTGAACAGTTTGAAAACTAAAAATATGGGCCTGGGTACTTAGTTATAGAATATTCACCGTTCTACACAAAATTAGTACTTAGTAGCTATAGCTCGAAGATGGCTACACCATCAACCCTGGGTACTCCAGAAATCTATCTTTGTTTACTGGTGTCCAGAGGTGAGAGTTCCGCTTGGAGAGTATTACAATTATGAGCCTAATTACATGCTACTGTTTAAACTGAGTACCTAACAATCGCCTAGGCGGATTCTCCTATCCCCAGTGGATACACGCAAACCAGAAATATAAATCAAAGTCAAAACAGATAAGAAAAAACCAATAACCCACCTAAATTAATCAATTCCACATCAGTGGAGAAAAACTCACTAGTTCACACAGAAAAGCATCCTGGCAAGGTCGCCTAATTGTGAGGGTTATAATCCTGTGTTCGAAAGCCAAAGTGCTCTCAGCATAAACCAGAGTGACTCAGAACGCCAAAGTGTAGAAATTGAAAGTACAGGCAATAATATGTGCTTATTTAAATAAACAAAAGAAAACCCGATTGAAGTAACATATAACTTCAGCAGTGCCCATGGGAATTCTCCCGACGGTGTACAGCCTCATGGGTGACGAAGGCGGCTTCCCAAGTAGATGAGCAGCAGTTGTTAATTTGATAAGGCTAGTTCCCACCTAGGCTAGTATAACGAATAGGCAGGCCGCCATTCAAAATGATTAATAGGAATTCATGAGAACAATGAGGTAGGGATTCCAGCTTTAGCTTGACTTGGCAGAACAAAAACATAGGTTATGGTTTTCTGTGTGACTACTACGACGAAGTAGCAGCTTGCTGTTTGGCTTTCGACATCGACGGGGACATGGGTTGGTCACTCTCTAACTGTTGCCTAAATTGTGTGATCCTTCAGGTGAGAGAGCAAACAGGATACTAAAAGACAGTTGAAAAATTCAAATGAGAGGGAGACTGGAAGGGGTTGGTGGCCATCCCCCTCTAGTCCATGATTGGTAGTAAGTGAAAGTGTGCTGTGTTCTGATTGGCTCCCGAAAATTCACGCGATGCAGCTGTCTTCCTATTGGCAACAGTACAACTGACTAAAAAGGATTGAAGTTATAAAGTTTCTGACTTAGATCTGTGACTTAATTCAATTTTAATTCCCTATCAATATATATATATATATATATATATATATATATATATATATATATATATATATATATATATATATATATATATATGCATATGCTTATACATACATATATTTATATGAATATATATAAATATATAGAAACATATATATATATATATATATATATATATATATACAAACATATATATATATATATATATATATATATATATATATATATATATATATATATATATATATATATATATGTATATATATATATATATATATATATATATATATATATATATAAAAACATATACTGTATACATATAAATATAAATATATATATATATATATATATATATATATATATACATATAAATATATATGTGTATATATATATATATATATATATATATATATATATATATATATATATATATATATATATATATATATATATCATTCCCCTCCTATTCATATATATATATATATATATATATAAATATATATATATCTATATATATATATGTGTATATATATATACATATATATATATATATATATATATATATATATATATATATATATATATATATATATATATATAGATTTATATATATAGATTTATATATATATATATATATATATATATATAGATTTATATATATATATATATATATATATATATATATTTATATATGTATATATATATATATATATATATATATATATATATATATATATATATTTATATATATATATATATATATATATATATATATATACATACATACAAACATATATATTTATATATATATATATATATATATATATATATATATATATATATATATATATATATATATATATATATATATATATATATATATATATATATATATATATATATATATATATATATATATATATATATATATACATATATGTATATATATAGAGATAGAGATACATATATATATATATATATATATATATATATATATATATATATATATATATATGTATGTATATATACATACATATATATATATATATATATATATATATATATATATATATATATATATATATATATATATATATATATATATATATATATATATATATATGTATGTATATATACATACATATATACATATGTAATGATTAGAATAGTAAATATTACATGTTTAAAACAAATGACGTAATATGTCATGTTGGTTGAAGGAGCTAACCCTGGGATTTGCTGTAGTCATTCAAATCGTAAACCGGACATACAATGCAAACCTCAGCAATTTGACATTCTTCTTAACGTCAACACATTGTCTCAAGCGTGTGAAAGTTTGTGACGTCACCGGATGCAGGTGTCTTCCGAGTTTGTGACGTGTCTAAAATAAACTAAGCATACGATATCTGTGATATCGATAATTTAGTCAGTTCATATCTATACTTCACCAGAATTGGTCATCTGGACCAACCCAGCTTCCTCCAGTGATGGAGATGTTTAACTCTGTTGTTTTTATAGAATAAATACTTAAAACTATTAAGATGTATTCAGTTATCCATTTACATACATCTGAAACAACTCATACTCAATGTGTGCTTATAATAGTAGCACGCCAATAAATGGTGGCAGCGGTTAAACTCTAAGACAGCGGTTAAACTCTAAGAATTAGAGAAAAATCTTCAAGACTTCAAAATAATAGCTGTAAAACCAGAGAAATATCTTCAAGACTTCAACATAAAAGCTGTAAAACCAGAGAAAGATCTTCAAGAACTCAACATTATCTACAAGAATCTACAATTTTGACTATGTATTATAGTCCAACGAAACAGCTAACATCAACAAATGTTAGAATACAACCTGAAACTTCAATCAACATCCTAGGAAACCCAAGGACTGGCGTTCAACAATTGCAAAACATATCCAGGAAGAACTACATTCAACAAGAAACTAGAACGAGACATCGCTAACAAAACATCAAGAGAGAGAGAGAGAGAGAGGACGTGTCGACATCATATATAAGCTAAGTACAGATTTTTTTAATTCATTCCAGTTTGGGCAGTGAAGTGTAGTTATCACAAGTCGTTAGTCGATTATTACTGGGGTGAGTGAATTGCTAATCATTGTTATAGGAAACTCCGAATTCTCATTTAGAATTTTTCTTTCTTTGTGCTAATTCCTTTTTCTTTCAGAAATTCTCGGGGAAATATTTTGGGATTAGTAACATTGTTGGGGGAATTTTATTATACATATGCGTTTACGCAGTGGGCGTCTGTACTCATATAGATATTTTGATAGAATTGCAAGGGGTCAAAGAGATAGAAAAAAAAAATACAGCAGTCATGGCTCCTCCTGTCAGCCCTACCCCTGGACCTAGTGGTGTAGGCCAGGCTAATCCTCCTCCAATTGTGACGCTTGTAAATGTCAGGTCAGCAATCCTTCCTTTTTAAGGTCGGGCCAACGGGTTCTTGCCACAAAATATGGAGTCATGGATTTCATCCGTTGATGCCCATTTAAATGCCAAACAAATCGTAGACCCTTTTGTACAATTACAAGAAGCTAAAAGTTTTATAGATTTTTCTAAGGGGGATGCGAGTGCGTATTTAAGAGATGTTTCATTTCAAGAAGCAGTTACTTGGGATGATTTCAAAGTTAGGTTACGCGCGATCTATGGGGATGAGGAAGCCTTGGATGTAGTGTTAACGTTACGAAATACACTTAATCAAGCCACTATGAATCGGCTTAATGTTATTGAGAGAGCAGCTCTCATAGCTGATAGGCTTATCGAATATCAGGACATTTTAGGTCATTCCACTTGGGTTACTAACGATAACATCTCCGTGAAAGATTTTTTACGATTAATGTATTTGACTTGCATGACACTTATGTTGCCTGAAGCTTTAGTTCGGTGTTTTGATAAGAAGTTAACGCCTGCAAGTACGGAATTGGATGTCTATAAACAGATAAAGAAACACATGTCCAAGTGTCCAGATCTCGATCCCGTGTTAACTCAAGTTTTTGCAAAGAATGAAACAAAACCACAAACAGTGAACGTAGTTAACAGTCCAGTAGCGGGAGTGACGTGTTACAACTGCAAACGTCAAGGTCACATAAGCGCAGACTGCAGAACGAAATTTTGCTCAATTCACAACACTGCAACGCATTCTTATAGTCAATGTTACTCGCGTAAGACACAACAATATCCCAGAAATACACAGTCAATTCCACAGTCAGTTCCATATGGAAATAAAAAGAAAAATCCTCATTTTAACAATAAGAAGAAACAACCAAATGTCAATGCAGTTCAGAGTCCGAAACAAACAAACACTTCTTCAAATATCGCTGAGCCTGGGCCGTCAAACCAGACCTCGCAAGGTCAGACTAATTTTCAGAATGTGCAGAGCAAAGCAAATACCACATAGTTAACTCTAGAGGGGAAGAGAGTGATGTTGGGTCAAGGTCATTCATGTCAACATCAATAGTATTGAATAATCAATTTAATGTTTTATCAGATAATTGTGAGACAATAGATTTTCCTATGAAACACACGGCCGAATTAAGTAAAACAGTGCATGCTCCCGTAGATTTGCAACGAATTCATACAATAATAAGCCAAAATGAGTTACGGCCAACCTTATATGCTGTAAATTTAGAACACAAATCCTTTACGTTATTTTTTGACTCTGGTAGTCCACGTAATATCATGGATTTGAAGACACATCATTTGTTGTTTTCGAACTTTCCGATTGAAAAATCCGGAATTAGACTTTCGGGTATAGGAAATAATGAATTAAACGTCATAGGCATAACTCATATTCAGTTCAGAGTCGGTAATCGCACGTTTGCCGATACATTTGTTGTTGTAAAAAACATTAATATGTATCCAGCTGTAATTATAGGATACCCATCTATGGGAAATCAAAACATTATCTTAGCTCCTGCCAAGCACGGCGTGTATATCAAAGGGAAATTCTATAAGTCTTCTAATACCTTAAAATCAGTTTTGGATAAAAAGGAGACGACAAATGTAACCGTAACGTAAGTTGAAGAACCAATAACTTGTCTCACTAATAAAGAAATAATATACGCGACCCAGCAGAATTCTCGTTCACCCGTAATATCATCTTGCACGCAATCTATCGAACCAAACATACCTTCGAATTTAATAGTGCAAATAAAGAAAACACTACCGGGATCTGAAATATTAATCCTTTCCGATACTTTGAAAACTAACGGATTGTCTGTCACACAAGCTATTTATACAGTAGGCTCACATCAGCAATGTAATATCGAAGTCTGTAATCATTTAAATAACACTTTAGTAATTCACAAAAATCAACATATCTTGGATGTTGAAGTTTATAAACATCGTATTCTTACCGTTGCTGAAATCAATCACTCTCAATCAGTTGCGGATGAATCCCTTTTGCGATCTATCAAAAATAAAATCAGTAAGGACATTCAAGACGAAGAAGTTCAGCAGAAAATTTTTGAACTTTTAACTAAATATCAAGATGTCTTTTCCACTACGGATGGATCCTTAGGAAAAACAGATGTGATGGAGCATCAAATAAGGTTAAAGGACAAGCAGAAAATTATATATGTACCCTCGTCCAGACTCCCTATGAAATTCCAAAATGAAATAAATGATGAAGTAGGTAAAATGTTAGAGGAAGGAGTCATTAGAAAATCAAACAGCCCTTATAATTTTCCTTTAATAGCTGTACCGAAAAAAGATCGAACATGGCGTATCTGCGTCGACTTTCGTCGTCTAAACGAGGAAACGATCCCTGATCGATTCCCAGTGCCATGTACTGACGATATTTTGTCTTTGTTAGGTCAGAATAAATATTTTACCAGTTTGGACTTACTTAAAGGCTTTCACCAGATATCATTAGAAGAAGATAGTATCCCATACACAGCCTTCAGCACAGCCAGGGGACATTATGAATTTTTACGGATGCCTTTTGGTTTACGTTGTGCTCCTATAACATTTACAAGAATGATTAACATAATGTTTGGAGACTTGTTAGGGGATATATTGCATGCCTATATGGATGATCTTGTAATCTTTTCCAACACCTTAGAAGAACATCTACGTAAGTTAGAACTAGTACTACAGAGATTAAGACAACATAACTTAAGGGTAAAGATTAGTAAGTGTGAATTTTTCAAAACAGAATTACTATATTTGGGTTTCATGGTGTCAAGCCAAGGTCTTAAAGTAGTCCATGATAAGGTGTCGGCTATACGTAATTTTCCCATACCTACTAATGTCAAGGGAATACAGCCATTTCTGGGTTGTAGTGGATATTACAGGCGTTTTATACGCAACTATTCAATAATAGCCGCTCCTTTAACTGATCTTACGAAGAAGGGCGTAGATTTCATATGGTCTGAGCAACATCAACAGGCGTTTAATACTTTGAAAGATGAACTGTGTAGTTCTCCTATCTTAAAATTTCCTGACTTCGGTAAGGAATTCTTCATTGCAACAGACGCCTCAGACTTAGGAGTGGGAGGGGTATTGCTTCAGCAATATGATAAACAGTTTTTCCCGATAGCTTTCTATTCTCGAAAAATGAGAACTTCCGAAAGTAAGTATGCAGTAATAGACAAGGAAGGACTAGCTATTGTTAATTCGCTAGTGCATTTTAAGTTCATAATTTACGGTTATCCCGTTAAGGTTCTTACTGACCATAAACCACTAACAGAGTTCTTTAAAGGCTTCAACCACAGCCCTAAACGAACTCGGTGGCATTTGATCATTCAAGATTTTGGCGCAAGAATCGGGTATTTACCTGGGAAAGCAAATATCATTGCGGATGCATTATCACGCAACCCCGTGTCATCTTGTACGGAGCCTTTAGCTGAATTAATAGATATATCAACGTCCATGCCCATTGTAAAAACAATATCTGAACAAGAAGATTTAGGCTGGAGTGCTGAATTGTTACAGACTGAGCAAAGAAAAGATCAGAAAATAGAAACAATTATAAATGCTTTGAAAGGCAATCATAAAGAAAAGGAATATATAAAGTATAAGCAGCAGAATTATATAATCAAAGATAATATTCTGTGTAGGACTGTGACAAGGAAAACCCGCAATACACCACATGTAACTAACGACCAGGTAGTAGTACCAATCTCACTTATTTCCACTGTCCTGAATTGGTTGCATTCAAATCCATTACATGGACACCCTGGGTTCTCATTAATGTCACAGAAAGCCAAATCATTGTTTTATTGGCATACAATGCTTACAGATATAAAAAGACACATAGCAAATTGTCGCACATGTCAGGAAAACAAAGGGCATACGAAAACACCTGTCAGCCTAGGAGCTTATCCTGTGCCCAATCAACCCTTTGAAAGAATACATTTAGATTTGTTAACAGGATTTTACGAGTTAGACAGAGGAAATAAGCACCTCTTAGTAATTATAGATGCTTTAACTCGATATACAGAACTAATAGCGCTTAAAACTAAAACTGCGATTGAATGCGCTAGGAAGTTTTACGAGTGTTACATTTGTAAACATGGAATTCCACACATGATAATCTCAGACTCGGGTGGTGAATTTAATAATCACTTTCTTACCTCATTGTGTGAATTCCTCAACATAAAGAAAATAAATACCATGATATATCACCCAGAGTCGAATGGGCTAGTGGAAAGAGCAAATAGGAAGATATTAAATATATTGAGGGTAACATTAGGGGGATCAGACCCCAACTGGGATATTGCAATACCGGCGGCACTGAGTACTCTGAATCATTCATATCATATATCAATTAAAATGTCACCGCATGAAGCATTGTATGGTACCCCAGTTAGAACACCTTTCCATGTATTAACGCCTACAACTAATCTATCAAATCCTTTAAAAGAATGTATAAATGCAAGTATAAGTCGATATGATATCCTTCGAAAGAATTTAGAAGAATCACAAATCATAATGAAAAGGAATCATGATAAAATAGCGAAACCAACTAAAACATATACCGTGGGTGATAACATCTATATTCAAATCAATGTCAGAAAAGGGCTCAATTATAAACTAACACCTAAGTTTGAAGGCCCATTTAACATTTTGGAAACATTAACGGCCAATAGGTTTAGAGTTCAAAACGTATCCCAACCCACGGATGAGAGAATAGTACCATTGGCTCACATAAGAAATTAAAAAGAAAAGAGAGGAAAAGAAGTGAAGGAAAATTTTATTCTATTTTATGTGATTAAAAGTTTTCTTTTTAATACAGGAGTAATTACATATATTTTTTCTCGTTACAGGTTTCCAAGATGAATTTTTTGTTGTTGGGAGTGATATTGTTCGCTCAGACATTTTTCTCGCATGGGATGAGCTCTAAGAATAAAAATATATATTTCAAATATGGCAATATAGTTGAAAGACAAGAAGACATTTTTATTACATCAACCAACGTAATTGTAGAAGTGAATATGCAAGCAATTTTTCTTCAAGAGAATGATGTCATTAGCTTAAGAACCGCCATTTCAAGGTTTTCTGCATCATTGGATGAGTATAGAAGACATTTTCATTTGACTACAGAGAGTTTGCTTGGATCAACATTAAAAGTTGCAGAGATGCTATCTGATGACTTGAAAAATAAGACTTACGAGACAGGATCTTTGGTTTATGACCTTTTGATGTGGACTGTAGGACACGAACATAAAGAAAGACGGAATCCGTTTATTTATGCTGCATTAAGCATCTTTGGGTCTGTTGCAAGTTTAGGTTTAGGAATTTCCAATCGTCTTAAAATTAGTAATCAAAATAAGAAAATTGAGTTCTTGACTCATAAAGATGAATTGATTATGTCAGAACTAAGGAATCAGTTAGCTTCAATCAATAAAATTATGGATTTATTAAATGAACATTCAGATAATATTGTTCAAATTATGGAAGTACAGGATTTGTTGGCAACATTAACGTATTATGATTCAAAGATAGATCACATACATAAGAGAATTACACATTTCATTGAGAAATCCAAGCATTATGTAGAAGCTATCACGTTAGCAACTAAAGGTGTATTGTCGCCCCATTTGTTGCCTATAAGTTACTTAAAATTAATTCTGAAGAACGGAAGGGATAAACTAGGCTATGTTCCTTTGTTAGACGAACATAGGTTAGAATTTTATTACAGCCTAATTACAGTAAACGTAGATAATAACAAGATTAGGATTACAATTCCCTTTGATTCTTCTGATACCTGGTAATCTTACAGGATATCACCATTTCCGACTTTCATGACGAATCACTCAAATCCAGTAATATCCAGTTTGACAGGACACGTATTGATTTCCCCAGACAAGGAAACATATACGGTCATTAAAGACTTAAATCAATTAACTCACTGTTCAGACGCAATGGATAGAAAAATATGTACAGCTGACTCATTTGAATTCCATAAAAACTTAATGGATTCATGCGAGTTAGGTATAGTGCTAGACGGTGCTCTCTCCCATACAAGTGAAAATTGTCTGGATAAGCTTTATCCCTTTGACAATAATGAGTTCAATTGCAGACTGAATAATGGCTC
>NC_090730.1:72530085-72535085 GCF_036898095.1 Palaemon carinicauda | reverse complement strand
CAAGCCCAATTCTATGTCTTATGTTGAATACACTCGTCTCAAGGAGGAGCAGTTTGACAACTGGCTGAAAAGTCGTCAAGTTGCTTCCTTCTCTTCCTTGAGGGAACTGATGGTACTGGGGGAGTTTAAGAAGGTGTGTAGTCAAGAATTGAGGATTCATCTGGAGGACACTAAAATTTTAACTTTGTCCAAGGCGGCTCAGGTAGCTGATGAGTTTGTCCTGACCCATCGGGCTGGGTCAGGTAACTTCTCGTCCTCATACCCTAATAATAATAGTAATTTGTCTTCTAAGTCGAATAATCCCTTTAAAAACCAATCTAGTACCCCAAATAGTAGCATGAGTAATCATGTTGGTAGTGGCTTCAGAAAGGACTTGAGTGGTGGGCACACTCTGGTTTTTTCTAACCGTGGAAATTCGGGTAAAACTAATCAAATTAGAGGTAATTGCTTTTGGTGTAATAAGCCAGGGCATCGACAAGCTGAATGTAGAGCCAGGAGCCGTTACCTCTAAAAGAATCAAAATAAGAGTCAAAATAATGTTAATCAGCCTATGCCAATCTCGCTAATTTCAAATAATTCTATTTCAGAGAGTAAGAATGGTAAAACTGTTGATCCCCAGGTTAGTAGTGAACCAGATGTAGGTAAAGTAAAACCTGTATTGTGTGAGTCCACTGGTAATTTATGACCATTTAACAAATATGTCTACCCAGGAAAATTGAAATGTGAGACCTCTACACTTTATGTTGAATTCTTGAGGGACACAGGATCCGCTAGATCTTTGGTGTTGGCAGGGTCCTTGTCTAACTTAGTTTCTTATACTGGAGAGTACGTGGTCCTGGGAGGATTTCCCGATACAGTGGTATCTGCTCCTTTAGTAAGGGTGGAGCTGTCCTTCCTAGGGTATCATAAGGTTACTGAGCTGGCGGTAGTTGAGTGCCTGCCGATACTAGGAATAGACGGAATTCTTGGAAATGATATGTTGAGTGCAGAGGGGCAGGAATTATTTCCTATTGTTTCGGTCACGGCTTGCCCTTGGGCAATAACTACTCGAGCCTCTGCTAAGCGTGCAGCGGAAGCTGATAATGATGATGACCTAGATTTAAGTAATTTAGAAGTAGAGGTAGAGAAGCCCGGGCTAGTAGAAGGTAGTAGTAGTAGCAGTAGTTCTAGTTTTGGAATGTTTAAATTATTGAAATCCGATTGTGACCGTCACTCTTTCATACAGGCCCAAAAAGATGAATTTTCATTCGAGTTAGGTAATACGGACGATTTGACCAGGCCCAGGTTTGTAGTTTTGAAAGGATTGTTGTATAGGGTCAGTCGTCCCCCAACTCATCAATTAAATATGACTTCTTGTTTAAGACAAATTGTCGTACCTACCAAGTTTAGGGAGGCTGTGTTAAGCCTTGCACATGAGGACTCCTTTTCTGGCCACTTAGGCTTAAGTAAAACTTTTTGTATGTTGAGTGAATGTTTTTGGTGGCCAGGAATGAAGTCTTCGGTGAAGAAATTTGTAAGAACTTGTGAAGTGTGTCAGGTGATGGGTAAACCCAATCAACCTATTCCCAAGGCTTCTCTTAACCCAATTCCTTCAATTGGAGAACCCTTTGCAGAATTGGTAATTGATGTGGTAGGACCTCTGCCTAGGACGAAGTTAGGGTTTACGCATCTCCTGACCATAATGGATAGAGCATCACATTTTCCTGAGGCCTTTCCAATGAGGAAAGTAACCTCAAAAGCTGTCTTTGACAAATTAGTAGAGTTTTTCTCCAGGTATGGGCTGCCTTGTAAAATTCAGTCAGATTGCGGCTCAAATTTTACAAGCAGGGTATTTAAGAGTAAGTGTGCTGAACTGGCCATTCAGCATATTACCAGTGTACCCTACCATCCTGAGAGTCAGGGTGTGGTGGAAAGATTTCACCAGACCCTTAAGTGTATATTAAAAAAATATTGTTATGAGCAAGGAGAGGATTGGGATAAAGGCCTTCCCTTTGCTCTCTTTGCCATAAGGAATTTTCCCAATTCTTCTACTGGCGTTGCTCCCTTTGAATTAATATTTGGGCACAAGGTTCGAGGACCTTTGGAAATCTTCCATGAATTGCTCGAAGTAAATCAGAGAGGAGAGCGTACGGTGGGAGAAGTTGTTAGTGAACTTAAGTCCAAGTTAGCCGTAGCTTGGAAGTATGCCAAAGATAATTTTTCTGCTTCCCACGATGAAAACCAAATTTGATCAGAAGTGTAAGGTACGTTCATTTGAGTCAGGGGACTTAGTATTAGTTTTAAGCACAGACCCAGACAACTTCCTTGAACCCAGGTACAAGGGCCCCTGGAAGGTGTTGAGAAAGTTGTCTGAGGTCAATTATGAAGTTGAAGCCCCTGGAACTCGACGTAAATGTAAAATTTTCCACATAAACAGGTTGAAATCTTACTCTTCTGATAGACGGGATCCTTTAGTCATTGTTTTTGAGCCAGTTATGAGTGTGGTTGCACCTGTTGAGGAAAACTTGGAAGATGTTTTGGACCAGGTGCCTTCAGATGCTCTAGGTAATAACTTGCAAAATTTAGGTGTATTAAAAGAGGGGTTAGAGCATCTGGAGGCACCTCAGAAACGAGATATACTAAGCCTAATTATGGAATTTTCTGACTTATTTCAGGACTCTCCAGGAAGGACGAGGTTGCTCCAGCATGATGTTGATGTTGGGGACGCTTCTCCGGTTAAGCAAAGCCCGTATCGCCTCAGTCCAGAGAAGCGTGCCATTGTGGAAGACGAAATTAAATACATGCTGGAGCACAATCTCATACAACCATCAGTAAGTCCATGGAGTTCCCCTATAGTCTTGGTGAAGAAGCCTGATGGTAAATATCGTATGTGCGTTGACTATAGGAGGGTAAACTCGGTTACTAAAAATGATTCCTTTCCTCTTCCCCGTATTGAGGATTGTCTGGACCTGATAGGTCCTGCGAGATTCATTACAAAATTGGATCTGTTAAAGGGGTATTGGCAGGTCCCCCTATCTGGCCGTGCCCGTGAAATTTCAGCATTTGTGACGCCCTCAGGGCTTTACGAGTGCAAAGTAATGCCCTTTAGGATGAAGAACGCTGCCTGTACTTTCCAGCGTATGATGAACAGGGTGATTTGTGGCCTGGAAGGTACAGAAATCTATATAGATGACTTGGTGGTACACAGCAACGACTGGCGGACCCACCTGGTAAGATTAAGAAAAGTTTTTGAGGCACTTAGGGCCGCCGGTCTTGTTGTGAATCTGGGTAAATGTATCTTTGGGAAAGCTAAGGTTAGTTATTTGGGTCACGAGATTGGCTTGGGTAAAGTTGCTCCTAAGCAAGCCAATCTCGAGGCCATAGTTGCTTTGAAGAGATCGTGTAATGTCAGAGAGGTTCGTAAGGTGCTGGGTATGTTGGGATATTACCGTAGGTTTGTCCGAAACTTCTCTGACCTTGCACAGCCTCTAACTAATTTATTGAAAAAAGGGCAGAAATTTATTTGGTCTTCTCAATGCGAAGAAGCATTTTTAAAACTTAAGATGTTACTCGTGTCTAATCCAGTATTGGTTTCTCCCAATTTTCAGAAGCCATTCATCATAGCCGTGGATGCAAGTGACGTGGGAATTGGGGGAGTCCTCTTTCAAAGGAGTGATGATGGTGAAGTACGTCCCGTATCTTACTACAGCCGTAAGTTACTAGAGGCGGAAAGAAAGTACTCCACCATTGAGAAAGAGGCTCTGGCATTTGTGCGGACATTGGTACATTTTAAACCATATGTAACTAACTTTTCATTCCCTATAGAAATTTGGACCGACCATAAACCGTTGGTATTCATTGAACGTATGAAGGGATCAAACCAGAGGATTCTGCGTTGGGCCCTTCAGCTACAAGAGTTCAATTTAATTATAAAACACATTAAAGGGGTGGATAATTGCATCTCAGATGCTCTCTTACGTGTCTTAAGTTTTGATCTCTCCCTCTGTTTCTTGGGGCCCTCTCGGTACTCCTGGTTGCATGTGTTGAGGTTACATCCATGTTTCGAGGTATGTATATATTGAGCTCAGGTGAAAGGTTTGTACTCTTGTAAATTGTTCCAGGACCTAGGTTGGTGTGGATAATTCTATATTATGTATATATTTTTTTTCTGTGTGCCTAATAAAATTTATTGTTGACAGGTATAGGATTGAATTTCTGTCCAAATGTTTGGTGATGTATTTAAAACTTGCTATGTTCTTGTCCTTTTGTTTAGGTTTAAGATGTTTTTACCTTGTGATTGGTTTATTTCTGTAGATACTACGTTTAAGACTTTTTTTTTTTTTTTTTTTAGTTTAAGATATTTTATCTTATCAGTGGTTTGTAGTAGCTTTAGAGGGTTCCCTGAATTTTCTTTATTTTTTGTGGCCCTGCATTTTCTGATGTTTTGTCCAGCCTTGTGGCTTATTAAAAGAAAAATTTTGCATTTAGTGAATGAAAATTATTTTTCTTGGGGGAAGAAGGTGTTATGTTAATTTAGGTTATTTCATTGTTTATAAATAAATTCGGTCTTCGGCAGGAGTAAATGTTAACTGCCCTTTTCATAAGAGTTCGGTGATAACCTTCGATCCTCCTCCTTCATTAATTAGTGAATTGCCATTAACTCTTTTGTTTATTTTTTTTTCGAGTGTTTGGTGTTTAGTGAGAGCCGTGGACGAGATTACTGCTTCCTGGAATGAACAGTTCGGACCGTGCCTTGATCACAGACGTGTATCCTAATTCAGCAGCCCTTGGTAGACGCCTTTTGTTCCCTCATAAGGAATAGTTGCCTTTGGAGGATTATTTCGCTGGTGTCTTTGAGCCACCCGCGGTAAATTGTACACTTCTTTGGATCACGGACCACGTATGCAGGGGTTTCGTCACCTGCGATACCCACCTCGCTTGTTACGTCCTGCAAGTGTATGTGTCACTTGCGACCTTCGCTTGGCGTTATTTTCCCCGCCTGAGGATTCTTCGGGAAGACG
>NC_090730.1:72511290-72517085 GCF_036898095.1 Palaemon carinicauda | reverse complement strand
GATCCTCTCTCTCTCATCTCTCACTTCTCTCTGAGAGAGAATAAAACAAATTACCTTTATTTGATATGTTATTTTCTTGACTCTCTCCCTCTCTCTCTCTCTCTCTCTCTCTCTCTCTCTCTCTCTCTCTCTCCCTACTGCTAGATAGTCTTAACCTAATTCATTATATATATATATATATATATATATATGTGTGTGTGTGTGTTGTGTGTGTATATATATAAACATATGAATGTATATAATATATATATATATATATATATAGTATAATATATATATATATATATATATACATACATATATATATATATATATATATATGAGCTTTCTCGTAGTATATATACAAATATATATATATATATATGTACATGTAATTCATATATATATATATATATATATATAGAAATATATATATAATATATATATATATTTATATATATATATATATATATATAACACTGCAAGAAAGCTCCTAATCTAATTCCTGTTTCATTTACTGCTTATCATGTCATATCCTGAATATGCAAGGCATTTCCATTTCTTTTTCTTTTCTTTCTCTAGAATATCCTTCTATAGATGACATTTCCAGGTTTTGAAACGCCATAATTTTCCATGTTGGTCTTATCAAGTTCTCTCGTAAAGGAACTCTTGAGGTGTTGAACTTTAGTATCACAGGAGGTTTTCGTAAACTTGTTGTTTCCGGCTGACAAAGCTCGATTAAACCTATGTGGAATTTGTGTGTTGTTTATTGCTTACGCCTTTCTCGATGCTTCGAATATAGCCGGTTATGTTTCTCACTAGTTTTTTTACGTTTTCCCTTAAAGATCTTCTTTTTTTAACGTCTTTTTTTCCCCATTCGAATGGGGTAAGCACGGTTGCCTTCCTTTTGAAGGATTTTGCTCTGGCTTTGGGGTAGACAGTAGTCCCGATCGGCTGCCCTGCCTGACATCGCTTAGACCCCGTTAGTGTATGTTCATGTGTTGTACCTAACCTAACCTAAATTAACCTAACTTAACAGAATCTTTTCTTTTATAGATGGTCTTCAAATGGGCATCAAGTATACAATAAAAGGATCTTTATCTTGAACATTGATGGCCTTATGACAACAAATTGATTTGGCTCATTTGTTGAAAGCTAATGAGTCATCAGCAGCACATCTAAACCTAGGGTTGTAGTAGCCAACGCCACTTGCTGCTATATACTGGCCTGGTGTTCGAGACGCTCTCAAGTTCATTAGTTTCTTGTAGTGTCTGCAACCTCACCATTCTTATGAGCTAAGGATTGAGGGTGTGTGGGAGCCTGTAGGTATACGTGCGGAGTCATCAGCAGCCATTGCCTGTCCCTCCCTGATCCTAGCTTGATGGACAAGGGACTTGGGCGTTGATAATGTGTATACTATATGGTCAGTCTCTATGGCATTGTCCTGCTAAGGTATTGTCATTGCTCCTTTGCCTCGGCCATTCATGAATGACCTTTAAACCTTTAAATCTTTCCCATGTACGTAAAATTAGTTACGTCTCATCACTATGAAAAGACAAATGAGAGAAGTTCAATCAGAATTCAAAACCATCTTAACTCATATAAAGGACTGGGGTTCGAGTCCCGCTCAGATTCGTTAATTCCTATGGTCACTGCAACTTCACCCATCATTGTGAGATAAGGAGGGGTATTTTTTGGGAGCCTATAGGAATATCTGCTGAGTCATCAGCAGATATTGCCTGGCCCTCCTTGGTCCTAGCTTGGGTTGAGAGGGGGCTTGGGTGCTGATCATATGTATTTATGGTCAATCTCTAGGGCATTGTCCTGCTTGATAGGACAATGTCACTGTCCATTGTCTCTGCCATTCATGAGTGACCTTTAAACCTTTAAATCTTTCCCATGTATGTGAAATTAGTTACGTCTCATCATTACGAAAATACAAATGAATAAAGTTCAACCCCAATTCAAAAGCAACTCAATTCAAGCAAAGGAAAGACAGACATTACGTTCAAAGGCAACATTTCTCCCTGGGATGCAGCAGGCAGCGTAAACTCAAATAATTTATGCGATTAATTTAACAAGCAACACGCTGAGCCAACTCGCTCTGCGACCGCATTTACTTCCACATTAAAGGGATCTCCCCTTTGCATAAACTCCTATACATTTTCAGTTCATAGGATTCGACATCCTACGCGAGGTTGAATGGGGAATTATAACTTGATAAAGAAGGGAGTGCAAAACGACACATTTATGAATAGACAAAGAGGATTCTCATTTATATGTAAAAGGGAATGATTTGGTGGGAATGTAGTTTCGCTTTAGGGCGTTTTGGTGCTTCGTTAGTTCTATTTTCTATTTTCTATTTTCTAGTTTTATTTTCTATTTCTGATTTTTTATTTTCTATTTTCTCTTCTCTATTTTTTATTTTTTTATTTCTTATTTTTTATCTTTATTTTCTGTTTCTGATTTTTATTTTCTATTTCTATTTTTTATTTTCTAATCTTAAATTTCTATCTTTATTTTTTATTTTCCATTTTTTATTTTCTATTTTCATTATATATCATAATTTTCTATTTTCTATTTTCTATTTTATTTTTTATTTTCTATCATAATTTTCTGTTTTCGATTTTTTATTTTTCCTGTTTATTTTGTTTTTATTTCTATTTCTATTTTCTATCTTATATATCATATTTTCTATTTTATTTTTCATTCTTTATTTTCTATTAGACCCTAAATAATCAAAGGCAGATTAATTATGACCAATGGATCAAAGGTCCCTAGGGAAAAAACCAGTAATGAGGTGATCATTAAATGCATATTGTTTTCTGGGAAAAAAAAATATCCCATGATTTTTATAGAATAAAAAAAATTAGAGATATAACGCTTCAGCTTCATGTATCGATGGATATTAATTTTTGGAATGAAAAACATTAGAGATATAAACATTTCAGCTTCAGTAATAGAAAGGAAGGTGATAGTTAGATTAAGCAGTATTGCAATGAATGCGCGAAAAAATATAATTTCTGAAATTATGGGAAATGATAATATGTATAAAGTTATTTCCATAAAAGGTAGACCAAATATTTATTTAAAAATAATTCTGAATCATTTTTTCAGCTCTTAGGCAAAATCATCTTTTTCTGACAATCGACAAGTTACAAATATTGTTTGAAAAAACCCGAAAAACTATAATTATCAAGTACAAGAAACATTCCGAATTATTTTTTTCCATCTATCATAGAGTAAGAATTATTTTCCTGACATAATCGACACATCACAAAAGTGGTTTGAAAAAAAAAATGAATAGATATATTTTTTTTTGGTTAAGAAATAATGTGATAAAGAACGGTAAATTGATTGACCAATTGGAAATTTCCAATCATGCATCACTCATGATTTCTCTGTCGTAATAATCTAGAGCCTCATGGAAATCCCAAATCAGGTCGAGCGGAAAATAGTTTGTCCATTACAATGACAGGTAGTTACACAGGGGTCACTGTGGCCTTACTCTAAACATACATAAAAGGATTAATCTATTTCATTCAGACTTTATAAACATAAATATTCACGAAGAATAAATTTAAATTCTACTTTTATGCTACTTTTAGGGTTATGGTGGCCGATGTGGTAACGTTCCTGACTGGTGAACGCCAGAGTGGGGTTCGAATCCTGCTCAAACTCGTTAGTTTCTTTGGTTACTGTAACCTCACCATCCTTGTGAGCTAAAGAACGTGGGGGGGGGCGGGGTTGTGTTTGGGGGAGCCTGTAGGTCTATCTGCTGAGTCATCAACAGCCATTGCCTGGCTATCTTTAGTCCTAGCTTGGGTGGGGAGGGGAATTGGGTGATGATCATATGAATATAATGTTAGTCTCTAGGGCATTGTCCTGCTTGATAGGGCAATATCATTGTCCCTCTCCCCTTCCATTCATGAGCGGCCTTGAAGCCTTTAAACTACATCTGTTTCGTATTTCTCTCCTATAGAGTCCTTTCAATACACGTCATCAAACTTCCGGTCCGCCATCTTGGAGGGCACACAAAGACGCGTTCAGTGAATAGCTATGGTTGAACTGTTGAATATTTAGCCATTTCATCACATTCACATTCACACAATGCCCAGTTTTTGCGGTATTACTGGCTGTGGGAATCGAGGACGAAGAGATGACAAGAGTTTCTACCGCATACCGGCAGTTATTCAGAATCAGGACAAAGATACAGAGGAATTATCCAAGTGCAGACCTGACTTGTGGTTGACCAGAATATCACGGGCTGATCTACGTGAATCCTCACTACCCTACGCACGTATTTGTTCTGATCATTTCATATCAGGTCAGTCTCGGCTAGGCCCTAAAAGTATCATTATTCCTGTGTAAACATGCTATATCCGATTGCATAGGTGACTTGACAAGTATCATCGTCAGTTCAGTGTGTAGTGTGTGTGGGGGAGGGGCATCTCAATTTTTAAACATCAAAGGGGCATCTCAGATTTTCAACAACAAAAAAATAAAAGCGCCCATATTGGCTATATTAACAAAGGCTACTTACCTAGGTCTCTATTTCGTCAAGGTGCTCATGCCTATATATAATTAAGTGTATATTTATATCTATTTTAATTTGTGTATTAAATTGTGCAGACATACAGGCCTATGTGATGAATAAACATTGATTATAAATAATAATAATATCTGAAAGCTGGTTTAACCCGAAGGGGTTTTCAGCTTATATATGAAACATTGAAAAAATAATTAAACTTGTGCATTTAATTGCAAGGAGGCAAAACGATCATCCAAGAGCATTACAATAGAATTTGTCCATCATATGTTTATATGTATATAAGAAATTATAGCATTTGTAACCAAACACAAACACAATGGTTAGGCATGAACTGAAAAAGATTTGACATTATAATGCAAAACTTTTACATACATTTTGACAATCAAAAATTATAATACACAAGGTTAGGCTAAATGATCAATATTAGCTTCAAATTATAAACACTCTCTTCATTGGCCCTGTGTTTATCTAATTTTGGAATTAAAACCATTAAAGGGAAAAATAACGAATTCTGGAAGCAGATTATTCAATGGGAATGTATGCCCACTCATGTTCTGAGTTGGCCGACAGTACCAAGTAGTTCACCATATCAATGTATGAAATACTGGGAAAATCCTCAATATTTTGACTGAATGAATTCTGCATCTGGTATGGATCTTGGCCATCAATTAGATCGAGTTTCTGCTTGTAAAAACGCTTATCATCACCCGACAATTGTTTGACAAAGTCGCTCTCTTGTCCATATTCGCTGTAGCAGCTGCCATGTTTTCGCTTTGTATGTCCTCCAGCATGGCCGCCGGCGATTCCCAGTGACGTCATTGAAAGGACTCTATAGTCGCTGCACCGATTCCGGGCAAAATAAGCCCCTCCTCTGATGATGTCTTAGCCAATCACGTTGTCTTTCACGTTAGCAGTAGTCACAGTACATCCCCTCACAAATTTCAATCTGTTAACGCGGGAGACAACATGATTGGCTATGTCGTCATCAAGGGGCGGGGCTTATCTCTCCTGGAATCTCTGCGGTAGCTATAGGTGGGTAAACTTTGGGAATCTATTATATCTCACGTTCTCCCGGGATTCTACATCAGTAACAATTTCAAAAGTTACGTATTTGGGTCTCCTTGTGAAATACTTTTCATTATATTTTCTCACTCTCCTTGATATAATTCTGTTTTTTTCTTATTTTATAATGAGAGAATAAAAATCATAACTTTCTATTGACAATGGCATGTGCATGTCTTTCTTTGTGTCTTTGCTGTCATTG
>NC_090730.1:72498790-72503790 GCF_036898095.1 Palaemon carinicauda | reverse complement strand
AAGCAAATGAGTTACTTGATCAACTTAATCAACTTCTTTGTCCATCACCGTCTTCAATGTCATTTCCCACGCAACAATTACCCCATCGCTTCTCTTTTAACAATGGTCTTTTTCTATCGTGATTGGAGACAGGAAAATTCATTCCTTAATTAACTCCCTTCTTTTGGCTTTACTCATCCGAAGATTCTCCAGGGAACGTTTAGTTAGATTCTTTTGTTTGCGGCTTTTAAAGAGTATTGTTTTTCTGTTTTTTTTTTATTATTTTCTTTTCAACACTTTTTTAGGTGTATATTACTTTAATTTTTGGGTAATTTGATGTTTTGTTTCGAGATATATTGATATTATTTCAAATTCCTTTTTTACCTGTTTACTTGCAGTGAATGGTAAGAAAATAAACAATTATAAGAGATAGAAAAATCTTAGAAGCAAAAATGGTAAGATGTAGAAAGTGGCTGAAGCTTTAGTGAAAGTCTGAAAGGTGCAAAAAACTTGAATTGATTTAGAAAATTCAAATATAAATAAAAATAAAGAAAATATCAAAAGAGGAGAGGGAGACTTCTATGAATAAACTGAATTTATCCATCTGGAAGCGTTGAAAACGCTGTAGTGATATCAAAAGTGTATGTGTTCTCAAGTGTGTTACAAACGTAATCATTTATATCCTATTTGTAATGAGTAATGAGTTAGGTCATACGCGTGATATATACTTATGTACGCTGTTAAAAATTTGCCGTAAAAAAAAACCGGTAAAAATCCTGGCATAAATGTTGCCAAATATTTAACATTTTGAAAACGGATATATTGGCGTAAAGAAGTGATATCAAGGTCACCAAAGCGTAAAAGATTATAACAAAGTATTGTTAAATTAAGGTCGCCTGTATTTTACTGAAATACGTCTAAGATCAACATATTTTTACGGAGAGTTTCCGATTGAAATAACGGGTTTTTAATAGTATATTTACCTAAGAGTTTATTTATGGCTTTTATGAAGGACAGTAATTTCTTACAATTGCATGCAATTAACTGAAGTTCCGAGTGACTCTAACACCAGATTCCCCTTGGTATTTATAATGGAAAGGAGAAGGTGAGGAACCTCTTCCTAATATACGAAGACCAAGAGCCCTCGTCCACCTTCCCTCTTGGTCCGATGAATTTTCCAAATGCGAGTTTTCCTCTGGAAAGGGAAAGTCAAGGTCTAGACGGCAAAGGAGAATTGGCTGATCCATTGTTGCCATTGCGGTTGATATCTCCCGCGGGATGTATAATGCAATTTAAACCGGATTTGGCTCGGACGGTACTTGAAGATTATTTAGCAGTCTGTTCTCTACAAAAAAAAAAAAAAAAAAAAAAAAAAAAAACTGTAAAATTCCTGGAATAAATTTTGCCAGGCATTTACCGTCTTAAAACAGGAAATATTGACGCAAAGGAGTGAGATTAAGGTCACCAACCCGTAAAAGATCATAACAAAATATGGTAAAATTACGGTCGTCTGTATTTTACTGAAATACGGCTGAGAACAGTATATTTTTTACGGAGAAGTTCCGATTAAAATT
Organism: Palaemon carinicauda; assembly: GCF_036898095.1. Taxonomy (NCBI): domain Eukaryota; kingdom Metazoa; phylum Arthropoda; class Malacostraca; order Decapoda; family Palaemonidae; genus Palaemon; species Palaemon carinicauda. The sequence continues at coordinate 72,502,237 of NC_090730.1, read as the reverse complement.
ACGGTTTTTTTCTAACAGTGTGCATTATGCTTGATATCTCCAGCGGGTTGTATAATGTAATTTAAACCGGATTTAGCTCGGACGATGCTTGAAGATTATTTAGCAGTCTGTACTCCACACCGTAAGAAAAAACCATAATTTTAATTGGAAATTCTCCGCAAAAAAAATATACTGTTCTCAACCGTATTTCAATAAAATACAGGCGACTGTAATTTTACCTTACTTTGTTATTATATCTTACTGGTTGGTGACTGTAGTATCACTCTTTTACGTCAATATATCCGTTTCTAAAACGGTAAGAATCATGGAATAAATGTTGCCAGACATTTACTGTTTTTTAATACAATTTTTTAACATTGTGGGTAAATTATGATTTGCAAAAAGGCATGGTTTCGTATTTGAGAAGTGGATTTGTCCTAACAACATAATGCATCGATTGATAAAGGAAAAAGTCAGGAAGGAAATATAATACCAGAGTGCATCAAAGAAAAGATAAAATCAAAGCTGGTAAGATATCTATAAAAGCCAAGACTGTGACAGAGAATTGGCTGATCTATTGTTGCCATTGTGGTTAATATCTCCTGCGGGATTTATAATGCAATTTAAACCGGATTAAGGTAGGACGATGCTTGAGAATGATCTTGGTAAGGCGGTTCAGGAAATTCGCAGTCTGTACTTTCTAGGTAAATTGTGATGTGCGAAAAGGCATGGTCTCGTATTTGGAAAGTGGATTTAATCTAACGAAACATAACGCATTTAATGATAAAGGAGAAAGTCAGGAAGGAAATATAATACTTGAGTGTTTCAAAGAGAAGATAAAATCAAGGACAGGAATACTTCTGAGGGGAGAAAATGTAAACTATTCCCCTTAGAAGCATTGAGGGGATGAGATGTCTAAGCCTACAATCATAGAATAGATTTTGTTGGGCGTTGTTATCTATTCTTGATTGGGTTTTAATAGAAGTTCGTTGGTATATTGGGATTTTGTACTTCAATTTTAAACATAAAGGTTTTTAAAGGTTTAAAGGCTGTCCATGATTGGCAGAGGCAAGGGACATTGATATTTCCCTAACAAGCAGGACAATGCCCTAGAGAATGACCATATATACATATGATCAAAGCCCAAGACCATTCTCCACCCAAGCTAGGACCAGGGAAGGCCAGGCAATGGCTGCGGATGACTCAGAAGGTAAACCGTTTGGCTAACCCAAAACCACATCCCTAGCTCATAAGGAAGGAGAGGTGGCACTACTGAAAACTATGGGGTTTGAACGGGACTCGAAGTCTCAACCAACGAATGGCGAGTAGATCAAGTTTCCAATTGGCTATCAAAACCCTATTTCAAGGAGTCTGCCTAATTGAAAATAAGATTATTAATAAGAATTGGGGTTCTTTCTTTAAATAGAATGTTTAAGAAAACAAATTCATGGCACTGGTTTTTCTTGGTAAGTATTTCTTAAAAAAGAGAAAGGAATGGATATAGTTTTCCGTTATAAGTATTCTACTAAAAAGGAGAACATGAAAGACATTGCATTCTGTTGTAAGGATTCAAGGCGGACAAAGAACACGCGAAATAGACATTTATTTCCCATCCACCGAGCGATTGTACAAACGAAGACGCCTCTGAAGAAGCAGACTTGAAGTGGAGAAGGAAGACCAACACTCTTAGGAGAGCAGGATCCCGTAGGGACGCGTCATCTTTCCTTAGCAATGACACTTGTGGGGATAGGATGATATAACTGGACGGGAATACTTCGGAGGGGAGTAAATGGAAACTATTCCCCTTAGAAGCATTGAGGGGATGAGATGTGTAAGCCGACAATCATAGAATAGATTTTGTCTATTTTTATCTATTCTTCATTGGGTTTGAATAGAAGTTCTATGAAATATTATGGTTTTTTTTACTTCAATATTAAACTTAAAGATTTTCAAAGGTTTAAAGGGTGCTCACGAATGGTAGAAGCAAAGGGAAGTGATACTTCCTTTGCGAGCAGGACAATGCCCTAGAGACTAACAATATATACATATGATCAGCTCCCCAACTACTCTCCACTCTAGCTAGGACTACGGAGGGCCAGACAATGACTGTTGATGACTCAGCAGGTAAATCAATAAAGCAGTCAAATTTTCTCAAATAAGGAAATCTTTGGATATTTGAACAGTGACTACTGCTACTACTACTACTACTACTACTCTAGTACTACTGCTACTACTACTGCTAATACTACTACTACTACTACTCATGCAATTTATTTATTTCTTGAATTCCTTTTCTCACTAAGTTATTTTTCCCTGCTGGAGACCTTGGGTTTATAGCATCTTGCTTTTCTAACTAGGATTATAGCTTAGGAAATAATAATAATAATAAAAATAATAAAAATAATAATAATAATAATAATAATAATAAGAAGAAGAAGAAGAAGAAGAAGAAGAAGAAGATGATGATGAAGAAGAAGAAGAAGAAGAAGAAGAAGAAGAAGAAGAAGAAGAAGAAGAAGAAGAAAAGTTACTACACTACTACTACTGATATAAAAGAAAAAAAAATTGTAATCTAATGATGAAGAAAAAAAAATTGAATTCTAAATTGCCACTGACCTTACTACTCATAAAAATCTATCGACACAAAAACTTTTTTTTTTATCGCCCCTTTCAAAGAGGTGCGAAAACATGAAAAAATATCTTTTCTAGTGACTTTCGCTTTCTTGTACTTTTCTTTCCTTTGTCATACGATTAAGAGGTGATTTATGAATATACGAGGCGATTCCCATACCTAAAATGGTTCCCAGAATTTCGTTTCCAAAGTAGTTATCGCCGTTCCCGACCGCTTCAGAGAGTGATCCATCCTTAGGGTATTCCAGTAAATCTTTCCCCCTAAGGGGATATATATTTGATGTTTAATATCGCTCTGTGCTTGTAGTGTGCATCTCCCCTGGTCGCCTGCTTTGCATCACGAGTCGGGTATGCCGTGGTGTCCAGAGTTTCGAAAATTTTGTGCTGGAATATCGCCTGAAAGCACCTGCGGTATTAGAATTTTCGCGAATTTCTATATCTTCTCTGATCGCTAAGGCGTATCGCAGAAGTGTGATCCCAGTATCATCTTAGCAATGGCTGATATAAGTCTTTTTGTAGCCTTTGAAATATCTGTTGTATGTTATTACTGTTTACAAAATATTTTATCTTAATTGTTCATTATTTCTCAGATCATTTACGCATTTCCTTATTTCCTTTCTTCATTGTGCTATTTTTCCCTGATGGAGCTCTTGGGCTTATAGAAACTTGCTTTTCCAACTGCGGTTGCAGCTTAGCTAGTAATAATAATAATAATAATAATAATAATAATAATAATAATAATAATAATAATAATAATAATAATAATAATAATAATAATAATAATAATGGTACATTACCTGCAATAACATTAGCTTAAACTATTCCATTCTTGTCGTC
>NC_090730.1:72491290-72493790 GCF_036898095.1 Palaemon carinicauda | reverse complement strand
AGAAAAAAGACGTTACCACTGTATTAGCCAGGAGACTAGGCTTACCGTAGCTACACAAGATTACTATTACGTTATGTCGCACAGTAATAATATTAATAACTTTAATTCAGAAGAGGATTATACCTCTAGGAGAGGGATACTCCAAAATCAAATTATTGTTCACTAGTCTTGGGTAGTGGCCGTAGACTCTGTACCATGGCCTTCCACTGTCTTGGGTTAGAGTTCTCTTGCTTGAGGGTAGACTCAGGCGCACTATTCTATCTGATTTCTCTTCCTCTTGTTTCGTAATAGTTTTTATAGTTTATATATGAAAGATCCATTCTTATTGTGTTACTATTCGGAAAATATTTTATTTTTATTCTTCATTAATTTTCTTTTAGTTTATTTCCTTGTTTTCTTTTCTCACAAACTCGTTTCAACGTGGAAATGATGAAAGTAAATTGTTCAAAATATTTAGGTCCTTAAGAAATGTGAACGTGAAAGAATATGGTCATGGAATTGTGTTATTGTAACATTCAATTTTCTACGAGATGTATAATTTCTTTTTGCTACTACTACTACTACTACTACTACTACTACTACTACTACTTCTGTATAAAATGATAACTACAACAACAATAATGATAATAAAAATAATAATAATAACAACAACAACAATAATAATAATAATAATAGTAATAATAATAATAATAATAATAATAATAATAATAATAATAATAATAATAATAATAACGACATTCATCTCGAAAATATATAACCGAAGTAATTCAAAATGCAGAGAATTCCTTTTGGTAAGTAAAATCTTATCACATATGGAAATAATCTATTTTCTCCGCTTAAGTCATGGTAAATTAGAAAGTGACTTTACACCCCGAGGCAATAAAGACATTGAATTAACATAACCTGCTTTACATGTTTATGAGGTAAAGGAAAGAGATGGAGAATGAAGATTATCCGAGAAAGAAATTGATAATTAGTAAACAAAGAGATTAAAGAAAATAAATAAAGATAAAGGATAAACATGCGTAAATGATATTAACCAGATTGATTAAAATATAAAGATTATCTGAGGAAGAAATTGCTAATCAGTAAACAAAAAAGATGGCAAAAAAAAAAAAGAAAAAAAAAAAGAAAAGTAAGCAGAAGAGATATTAACATGATTGATTAATAGTACAAAATACGCCTTTTAGTAAATATGTCCCAAGAATATTAGGTTGTTATTAGATATGAATATATCATTGTAGCTAAAGAAAACTAATATCATAAAATGGTGGATAAAGAGAAATGGATATAAACAGCTAGTTTATCTCAGACAACAGTTCTTTCATTTATTTTTACCTCCGCCAACGAAGTTGGAAGGAAGTAATGTTTCACCCACTGTTGGCGTGTTTGTTTGTGTGTGTGTGTTTGTTTGTGAACAGCTCCCTGGCCACAATTTTAATCGAAGAGTAACGAAACTTACAGGGAATAACTGTTATGTAAAAAGCTGGAAATGATTAAATTTTTGAAAGGTAAGGTCAAAGGTCAAGGTAACTGTCAAGCAAAATTTCCAATTTATGTAATCAGCCATAAGTTTGGACATCGTTGTCATAGAGACTTCAAAATTGGTTCATATTTGAGTGTATGAAAATCACGCTAATTAATACATGTTAGGGTCAAAGGTCAAGGTCAAGTTTGAGCAAAAGGTCGAGAAATAAGCTGCCACGGCGGAAATCTGCGCTCTACAGAGTGCCCCTCTAGTTGTTCCTGTGATGAACAAAGGCTGTATATTTCTTTTTTTCCATTTTCATCGTCCTAAAGAAGAAAACTTTAAGTAACAGAGAGAGAGAGAGAGAGAGAGAGAGAGAGAGAGAGAGAGAGAGAGGAAAATATATTTCTAAGAACAGTATAATTTTTTTTCTAGACGTAAGTTCACTACTAAGTTAAAAAAGAGAAAAAAAAAAACTAGATAGCAGAATTAAAAACAGTCAAACGGACTGTGTAAATGAAAACTGAACAAAGAGATAATAATATATTTTTGGAATGAATTTCCAGTCTATTAAAATCGAAGCTAATATTGGCTTTTTTCTCTTGTTTTGTTCATAAAACCTTCCGTGACAAGAGATATTTCATGTTTGTAAGATATGAAAAAGTTTTTTCCTCCTGGAGTTAATTTTTCTTGAAGTTTTTATAGTTTATATGGGAAGGATTTAATCTAATGTTGTTACTGTTCTGAGAATATCTTATTTTGATTGTCTATTCTTCTCTTGAAGTTTATTTCCTTGTTTCCTCTCCTCACTGGGCTATTTTTTCCCTGTTGGAGCTCTTGGGCTTATGGCATCTTACTTTTCAAACTAAGGTTATAGCCTAGCTTGTAATAATAATAATAATAATAATAATAATAATAATAATAATAATAATGATAATGATAATAATAATAATAATAATAATAATAATAATAATAATAATAATAATAATAATAATAATAATAATAATAATAATATATTTGGGAAGTAGACCC
>NC_090730.1:72453790-72483790 GCF_036898095.1 Palaemon carinicauda | reverse complement strand
ACGTATATACTGTATATATACTGTATATATACATATATACATACATACATATATATATATATATATATATATTTCTCTCTGTGGAAAGTTACGGAAAGTAATATGAAACATAAAAGGTTTACAATTCATGACTTTAATTCAAAACTTTGATTGTTATCATCCTGGAAATGAGAATTCCCTTAAAGATAACATTTGGATTAAGAGTCTCTTCATAGAAGATGTCAACTCACACCTCATCGAGTTGTCTTATTTATCGTTCCGATGTCTAAAACATGAAAAGACGTCATCGATTCATTATTGATGTCATACCAGTTAAGTTGTTCGTCGTATTTGTAACCGGTTTTGGTGGCATATTGGAAACGTCCCTGCTTGTCGTTACATAGGACTGGGGTTCGAGTCCGGCGCCAGCTCGATGGTTTCTTGTGCCGTCTACAACCTCAATATCCTTGTGAGCTAAGGAGTGTATGGGCAAGACTGTAGAGCTACATATTGAGTCATCAGCAACCATTTCCTGGCCCTCCCAGAACCTAGCTTGGGTGGAGAGGAGGCTTGGACCATATGATCAGTTTTTAAGGTAATGTCATTGTTCCTTGCTTCTGCCCTCCATGAGTGGGCTTTAAACCTTTAAATCGAAAAGGAAAACAGAATAGTTTCTGAAGTAATTTTTTTTTTAACTTTTTGACCAAACACTGCAGCTGTGAGTCTGCTGCATTCTGCCAAAGAAGCAGTAGGAGATTTATTAATAGCTATATTCTAATTAAACATAACGTTGTTTACTCTAGTGCTTCATTTTTGTTTACTACTTGCTTCTCGTTATTCTACATAATATATTATTTCCATTTTATAATTTTGGTAAGAAAAACTATTATACAAAATAGTAAAAATAAAAAAGAAAAACGCTTTTATTTCTGCCTTTAAAGTTTTCACATGATTTCTCCTGCGGTTACCTATCAAAACACACAGAATTGTGGTCATTTTTTCCAGTTAATTGGGATAAATTTCATAGGGGATGTAATTAGAGAGATTTGTAGGCTAACGGCCTGAACACTATGCGCTTCATGTATCAAAAAAGTCGTTATTGGACTTTGATACGCCCATTATAAAATACAGAACTTTCGAGGTATGTTTTATAAAAATTTCTAGAGATTTTAAGACTTAAAAGAAAATTCAATATTGGGAAAATTGATTACAAAAGAAAAGAAAAGAAAAAAAATGAACATCTCTTTTATATGTAAATGGTATATTTGATAATGAAACAATCTTCAATAGATTTAGTAGATTTGTGAACAAACCCCCCAGAAGGATATTGGGAGTTAAATGGTAGGACATGATTCGAAATAAAAGTATAACAGATTATTCGAGGGTCATATGTGGATTAGATCATGATGAGTGGTAGATGGAGATGGTTTGGGCATGCTCTTCGCACTCCCCAAGAGAAAATAATTCACCAAATGTTTAACTGGGCTTAATAAGGCCCTAGAAGAGTTGGAAGACAAGGCCTACATGGCTGAGGACTATGAAGCGTGAAGAGGGAGATGATGAATAGAGAAGTATTGATTTAAAAGCTCAGGATAGAGACGACTGGTGAAATCTAACCGAGGCCCTTTGCCTCAATAGGCGTAGGAAATGATGATGGAATGATATATTTATCAAATTCATTTATAATCATTATAGTATTTGTTTATTTGTATATGCAATAACATAGTTTAAGCCTTTTGACCCTAATATCTCTACTCAGGCCCATAAAAAATGTGGAAAAACATCGGAAGGCTAATTTGCCTCAGAATGAGAGGAACAACAAGAAAGGAACAAATTAAATTCCAATTGTTTCAGGCATGTATAGAAACTTTAAATACGCTAATTATAGACTAAAATAAGTTAGATCAAAGCCAAAGATGAAGAAATTAAGAAGGTTAAGGATGAGTGCCCGAACTAGAAAGAAAGATTAGAGAATGGCTTAGGCTAACTTGCATGACAAAGACGAATGGTAGGGAACCATTGGTCAGTACCAGGATCTGGAAGTTCTCAATAAAGAATTATTAGCGATAGACAAAGTAAGAACAGTAGACAAACCAGACCGATCCATTGGGCGAAAGATTCATTAGTGAAGAGAGAATAGAGGCATAATAGGTGAGAGTAAAATAACCAACAATAAACGAAACTATTGGGAAACAGTAAAAGAATATATGGATGTCCAGAACAGGACTAACCCGGAAGCATTGAAAGAAAGTCCCAAAAGAATATGCGCATAGACCTACTTCAGAAATGGATTCTGTAAAAAGGACGGGCATTAGGATTCCTCGCACAAACAATATGTGAAATTTGGTCTCCAGAGAAACATGGGAAAGAAACAAACATAATGAAAATTCTACAAAGAAGGCGGGTGCATATATGGAAATGAATGAGGTAACCTACCACAACGATGAAATCCAAATCACGATCGTTGGTCGACATCGTACATGCGCAAGTGTACATTTTTCGTAGGTATGGCGGGTTGCTGACAGTAGCATGCACGTACATACATAACTATCTATCTCTCTCTCTCTATTTATCTATCTATCTATCTATCTATATATATATATGTATATATATATATATATGTGTGTGTGTGTGTGTGTGTGTATGTGTATGTGGGAGAGAGAGAGAGAGTACTTTCATATGCCACCGTAGATGTGCCAGTATGAAGTAAATTCCACAGCAAATCTTTAATCTTTTGGGAAATTCGTAAATTTTTATATAAAGTGGCCCCTCCCTCCGAGCGAAAAAGAAAAGGGAGAGGTAGAAAGGAGAGGTAAAAAGGAGAAGAATATCAAGAATGAGAAACTCTTACGCTTCTTAGGGATTCCATCTTCCAATTCATCTTCTGAATCTGCTTTTCAATCTTTTCTTTCTGGAAATAAGACGATCCCATTTCATTGGTTTTATAGAGTAGATACAAGAGATGAAATTGCATTTAACTTTATCTGAATAAGGATGAGGTTGTAAAGTTGTTATCTAATAAGCCACGAAGTGAGCATCAATATTTCAAGAGAATACACCATATATATATATATATATATATATGTATATATATATGTATATATATATATGTATATATATACATATATATATATATATATATATAGGCTATATATATATATATATATATACATATACATATATATACATATATATATATATACATATATATATATATATATATACATATATATGTATATATATACATATATATATATATGTATATATATATGTATATATAATATATATGTATATATATGTATATATATATATATATATGTGTGTGTGTGTGTGTATACATGCTTGTATATATAGATAGATAGATACATTCATATATTCGAATTTATTACCAATCCAAAATAACTTTCTGTCTATTTGTCTACACACATACACAAATTTGAAGGCACATACCCAGACACACACATATAAACATAAACACATACCCCCACATATAAATGTATATATATATATATATATATATATATATACTGTGTATCATCAACCTTTATAAATATGAAGTTGAGTTAATCTTCATATAAGCATGTGCATTTGTCTGTATGTGCTTTTGGTTGTGTCTTTTGTGTGTATGTATATAAAGTAGAACACTAGCAGAAATTTCTCTCTAAGAAAAAACTTGAAAGAAAATCACCCTGTAACTAATTTGCCACATAAAAATCGTCCAAAAAATACGATTTTGTTGTTACTAAAATCTGCTGCCAGATGGCAGGAAATTGCATAAAAAACCGCCAATAACTTTTCAAATTTCAGCCCCTATGCCCGTGGTTCATGTAACAAGGCACACTTTATAGAGGACTGGTATCTATAACTGGGCTTATGATTAGCCAACAATGCTTTCGCTGCGGACAGGAATATATTTTGTTTAATTATTGGACTTTAAATTCTATAGCTAAGTTCCAACTCTGCTTTTAGAATATTGTGATCTGCTCTATATATTTTTGTAATACATATTATCTTTATTTTACATATAATTATCATAATTTAGATCCTAAGAATCTGAAGAAAAATAGTTTTATTTTTATTATGAATTTTTGATGCATTAATTTTGAAAAAAATCTACCATGAAAGTATATTTTAGTAATCACGCACTTCTCCAAATTTGAATGGAATCCGAGTGTTTCTGCTTCTTGTCAAAAGATGGGAGCCCACGTCTCTTATTCCATTCACGTGAATGATCCAATCGGAAAAGGGTGATACATTGATACTTGCGCAGAAATATGTGGCAGAATAAATCTTATTAAGATTCATTTAAATATGATATTTTTGGTTATTTCTAAACCAAAATGAAGGTTCCAGAATGCAAGGATTAAAGAGCTCTGCACATTGTTTCTTTTCATGGCCAATAGATGGCTTTAGCAGTATAATTCCTAATTGATAATTACCTCTATCCTCCCCTCATTATAATATTTATTACGTCATTTCTGTTGCTATTTGGGCACAAAATTGCTATAAAACAGACGCATATGAACTTGATGTCCGTTGTTGTCTGACCATAACTCAATTCTTAGGAAATGACAAATATCACATAAATATTTCCTCAGCAAACAATCGTTAGTTCAATTACATTTGGGGGTCAAGGGGAGGTTACCAGATATGCCACATGTACTGAAATCGGCGAGACAATCAAGTAATTACAGTTACTTGATCTAATCTTCAATTACTTTTTATGAAACAAAGATATAATTAATATGTTTCATGTTATGAGATGTATTGTTAGTAAGAACTACGTAGTATAACAATATTGTTATATTCCGAAAGGCATATACCACTGACCCCCCTAGCTCCTTCCCTTAAGTCGTAACGAGTTTTACTTGTCGGCCAATAGATGGCATCAGAGGTACTATCTTGTTCCAACTAATATAGTCAATTGTTTGTCGAACACGTGTGTCCAAAGTGTGGTAGGAAGGTAGAGGCTAGAGAATTGGTAGTTGGTAAATTGTCCAACGATCGTTTCCTTATTAGGAATGAATATTTTGATCAGAAAATGGTGTGAATTTTTCATATGCCATCGGAAGCAACCCGAATTTACTTATGATAGTGTTTAGTACTTCCTATATTCGTCAGAACACATGGATATAAGTTATTTCTCTGTACAAGTGACCAAGGTAACAATCATCAGCATAGTTAAGGTTGGTGGGACGAGTTAGGGACAGCGCTGCCAAATGGAATTTCCTTGAATGGAGAATATAATTATTCATTGCAGATTCAAATAATTTAAGGAGTAATAGTTATATGCTAGAAGGTGCATGACTATGGTATAATTTGATGTTTTATTGTCAGCGTAATCAATATAAACAAATCGGTTATTGAAAATGAAAATTGTCACATTTCTGTGTCTTCCCCAACGCCTGACTGTGTTGCGTCATCCACCTACAAATTTGTGTTTGTTAATAAGGGCGATCCAAAAAGTATATCAGTTATAAATTGAACCTTATCATCATTTTATGCATGTCAGTAAAGCTGTTTCTTGGTTCAATAACAGCCATGGTCTTCGTAAGTTAATGATAGTCCAATCGTGAATATAGAAAAAATCTGATTATGAGAGAGAGAGAGAGAGAGAGAGAGAGAGAGAGAGAGAGAGAAGAGAGAGAGAGAGAGAGAGAGAGAGGGGGGGGGGCTGCCCTACAAGGTAGGGATGCTGATGAGGTCTATAAATGAATCAGAAGAGACGGAGTATAACTATAACAAGAAGACGCAACGTTTATTTAAATAGGTGAAGTGTGGATGTTGCATTAAGCTATTAAAAATATATGACAATTATTTGTCAACATTTATTTTCATTAGTACGTTTATTGATCGTGATGTTTTTAAGGAATTTGTTGCTGGGCTTACAGTTCAAGATGATATTTTGGATAGACGGAAATATAAGCATACATGATTATAATATTTCCGAGATTAATGATAATACAAATAGATTTTTGCTCTACACAAAAGTTTGTTTCAAAGGAACAGTTTCTTCAGTTTAAATCATTCCTAATAAATCGTAAGAAAGTTCCCTTTTTTACATTTTTGATTCGACGTAAAGGTTAACTCAAATGATATGTTGCTGGATGTCAAGAAAGGTTAATCGAGATTTTTTTAAGTATTAAAAATGTTTTTTCACATTAGGTTACAAATTACCTATGATCGATAGAAGTGGGAATTAAACTTGAACTGGTCTAAACATTTAAATGCTTATATTTATTTTTATCGGTCAAAGGTTCGAGTCCCTAGCCTGGCAGTAATATTTACCATGAAAGAAATTTCCCTGAGCGTTTGAGATCCCAAGGCAAAGCGAATTCGATATTAAGGTGTATTTGTAACCTATTTAGAAAAATTAAATATATATATATATATATATATATGTATATATATATATATATATATATATATATTTCAAATAAGCCATATATTTTAATACAAGCATCCTGGACCAGGGTTCGATTCCCGCCCGGTCAGATACTATTGTCTCTAAGTGGTTTCGCCTCAAGACTCGGATCCCGAGGTCGGTAAGAGAATCCAGACGTTAATGTATTAAATATATATGGCTTATTTGAAATATGAAAAAACACGTCTAAATGGGCAAAATTTATCTTATATAAATAAATGAATATATACAGTATATATATATATATATATATATATATATATTGAATATGTATCACTAACAATGGGGATTCTAATTAATGTATGTATCAGCCACAATGGCCTTTGATATCGAATTCAACCTTTGGGAATGTATATTCACTGAAAAGTGATTTATGACAAATGCCTCTAGCTGGGCAAGGATTCGATCCTATGCCCTGAGCGGAAACAATGCCTGCAGGGACGACTTTACTATTCAAGCTATCAAGAGAGATATAAGTTCATTTCAAGTCTACTGTACATACACCTGTAGAATTCAGGAATCTGTTCTTAGACTTGAAATCAACCCATCAGAACACCATCTTTAGACCCATTTCAAATTTAGCCCCCGCACCGGAAAAACAGTGGCATTCACTATATATATATATATATATATATGTATGTATGTATTCATATGTATGTATGTATATATATATATATATATATATGTATATATATTATATACACTATAGATATATGTATATATATGTCTGTATATATAATATATATATATATATATATATATGTGTGTGTGTGTGTGTGTGTGTGTATACACAATCCCTTTTAGCCTAGAATAAGTGTTTTTTCCCTGACCAAGTTTCCTAGCCCTAATCCAATTTGGCATTATTATCTTGAATTGAAATGATGAAAGCGTCCGTACAATTTTATATCCAATAGCCTATTCCAAGAGATTATTTACGTTCCCAGAGTGCCAGTCTCAAGGGGAATAGAAATTTGCAATTATTAAAATTAGATATTGTTTGCACCATTTCTTTATTCAACTTATATATCAATGATTTAAGACAACACAATATCACTGACTACATACATTGTTAAAAAAAGAAAAAAAAAAAAAAAAAAAAAAACGTAATTTTAATCAGAAATCCTCCATAAAAGTATACTGTTCTCAGACGTATTTCAGTAAAATACAGACAACCGTAATTTTACCCTACTTTGTTATTATCTAGCACGGGTTAGAGACCGTAATATCACTCCTTCACATCAATGTATCCGTATTTAAGACGGTAAAATTTACCGATTTTTAAAATGCAAATTTTTAACAGTGTATGTTCTAAACCACACATTAAGCACAAATATTTCTATAATTCAATCAACCCATTTTTGTTGTCGACTTGAATTCCTTTGTAAATAGTGAATATCGTGTTAATACTCAACTCTATAAAGTTTATGCAAAAGAGAAAATATAATTTAATTTTCAAGGACGCCAAGGTTATTAAAGAAATCCTACGTCATATTACTTTGCCTTTCATTACGATTTGAATAAGGGCTTAATCATGTCATTTAGGGACATTTCTGCTCAACTGGTGTTTTGGTGCGTGCACATGAGTAAATTTTGTCTGAGTTTGGTTGATCTAAGGCTCCTGAAATTGATCCTACCATTAACCTTAAGAAAATAATGACCTAAAAGTCAATAGGTTTCTGATTAGGTTAACCAAGTATGTTATTTGCATAAATAAAATCAAAACACTTCTTATTTGGAAGAATTTTGCAAGCCTAAGAAGCAATTTCTGGCCTGACAGACCTAAAATACATATATTTAGGTATCTAGCTGCGTTTGGTAACTTTACCCTTCAGTGGATACAACCTGTGGTATGATTTACAAACGAATTATGATATTGACCTAAAAATGCTATTTTATGTTACATATTTTGTATTCCGCGAATAGACCAGAAATTTAGAATTACACCTTTTAATTTGCGGTTCATAGTTCCTTTGTGTGAATAAATATTAGGATAGCTAATTAGAGATACAGTTTTCTGATTATAGTTCACAGTTCTCACACGACAACCAAAAGGAACATTTACCTCTATAAATTATACCAAAGTACATTTTGTTCTCCATTTCAGTCTTCAAGAGATTACTTTGACAAAAATCAGTGTATCAAATCTGAAATCTTCCATAAGTAAAACCTTTTCTTTGATTTAGTCAATTTTTCTCTTTTGCAAATAGTGTATACAACAAGGGTGTATTCATCTGTATTTACCTATCATCATCAGCATCATCATCATCATTATTATTATTATCATTATTATTATTACTATTATTATTATTATTATTATTATTATGCCGCGGGGGCATAAAACAATTAGAATAGCGCCAACGTTATCCCTGCGTGTCGTAAGAGGCGACTAAAAGGGACGGGACGAGGGGGCTGGGAACCCCCTCTCCTGTAAAAGTATCCTGTGAGACAGCAACAAAGAGATGGAGCTGGGGGGAGAGTGACTGCTCCCCGCACTCTAGTTTTGGGGTGTTTGAATGTGCGTGGATGTAGTACGATAGAGAGTAAAAGATGTGAGATTGGAAGTATGTTTAGAAGTAGAAGGATGGATGTATTGGCCTTGTGTGAGACAAAGATGAAAGGAAAGGGTGAAGTGATGTTTGGTGAAATGTCTGGTAGAGTGTCTGGGATTGAAAGGGGAAGAGCGAGAGAGGGTGTGGCTTTATTGTTGAGTGAATGGATGACAGGTAAAGTAGTGGAATGGAAGGAGATATCATCTAGGTTAATGTGGGTAAGGGTTAGGTTGGGTAGGGAATGTTGGGCGTTTGTCAGTGCGTATGGGCCAGGTAGTGAGAAAAGTGAAGAAGAGCGGAATGAGTTCTGGAGTGAATTAACTAGGTGTGTAGAAGGACTGGGTAGAAGGAATTATGTAGTTGTTATGGGTGACTTAAATGCTAGAGTGGGTGCTGGAGAGGTAGAAGGTGTCATTGGGAAATATGGCGTACCAGGTGAAAATGAGAGTGGTGAGAGACTGGTAGATATGTGTGTTGAACAAGAGATGGTAATAAGTGCTAGCTTTTTTAAAAAGAAAGATAAAAATAAGTATACATGGGTAAGAGTGGCAAATGGAAGAGTAGTAGAAAGGGCATTAATGGATTATGTGTTGATAGCTAAAAGAATGTTTGGAAGATTGAAAGACGTGCACGTGTTTAGGGGTATGGCTAACGGTATGTCTGATCATTTTTTGGTGGAAGGAAAATTGGTTGTAGTAAAAGAGTGGGGGAATAGAGTAGGTGGATGTAAAAGGGAGCTAGTGAGGGTTGAAGAGCTAATAAAACCGGGGGTAAAAAGTAAATATCAGGAAAGGTTGAAAATGGCATATGACGAGGTGAGAGTAAGAGAAACTGGTAATTTAGAGGAGGAGTGGAAGTTAGCAAAAGAAAATTTTGTTGGGATTGCAAGTGATGTATGTGGCAAGAAGGTTGTTGGAGGCAGCATGAGGAAGGGCAGTGAATGGTGGAATGAAGGAGTGAAGGTAAAAGTGGAAGAGAAAAAGAGGGCTTTTGAAGAATGGCTGCAGAGTAATAGTATAGAGAAGTATGAAAAATATAGAGAGCAAAAGGTGGAAGTAAAGCGCAAGGTACGTGAGGCAAAGAGGGCAGCTGACCTGAGGTGGGGTCAGGGACTGGGTCAGTCATATGAAGAGAATAAGAAGAAGTTTTGGAAAGAAGTGAAGAGAGTAAGGAAGGCCGGCGCAAGAATTGAAGAGACAGTGAAAGATGGAAATGGAAGGTTGTTAAAAGGAGAGGAGGCAAGGAAAAGGTGGGCGGAATATTTTGAAAGTTTGCTGAATGTTGAGGATGATAGGGAGGCAGATATAATTGCGGTTCCAGGTGTTGAGGTGCCAGTGATGGGAGATGAGAATGAGAGAGAGATTACAATAGAGGAAGTGAGGAGAGCACTAGATGAAACGAGAGTAGGAAAAGCATCGGGTATGGATGGTGTGAAAGCTGAGATGTTGAAGGAAGGGGGTGTGACTGTACTTGAATGGTTGGTGAGATTGTTTAATGTGTGTTTTGTGTTGTCAATGGTACCAGTAGATTGGGTCTGTGCATGTATTGTACCACTATATAAGGGTAAGGGAGATGTGCATGAGTGTTGTAATTCAAGAGGTATTAGTTTGTTGAGTGTAGTTGGAAAAGTATATGGTAGAATACTGATTAATAGGATTAAGGATAAAACAGAGAATGCAATCTTGGAAGTACAGGGTGGTTTTAGAAGAGGTAGGGGTTGTATGAATCAGACCTTTACAGTTAGGCAGATATGCGAGAAATATTTAGCAAAAGGTAAGGAGGTGTATGTTGCGTTTATGGATCTGGAGAAAGCATATGATAGAGTTGATAGGGAAGCAATGTGGAATGTGATGAGGTTATATGGAGTTGGTGGAAGGTTGTTGCAAGCAGTGAAAAGTTTCTACACAGGTAGTAAAGCATGTGTTAGAATAGGAAATGAGGTGAGCGATTGGTTTCCGGTGAGAGTGGGGCTGAGACAGGGATGTGTGATGTCGCCGTGGTTGTTTAACTTGTATGTTGATGGAGTGGTGAGAGAGGTGAATGCTAGAGTGCTTGGACGAGGATTAAAACTGGTAGGCGAGAATGATCATGAATGGGAGGTAAATCAGTTGTTGTTTGCGGATGATACTGTACTGGTAGCAGACACAGAAGAGAAGCTTGACCGACTAGTGACAGAATTTGGAAGGGTGTGTGAGAGAAGGAAGTTGAGAGTTAATGTGGGTAAGAGTAAGGTTATGAGATGTACGAGAAGGGAAGGTGGTGCAAGGTTGAATGTCATGTTGAATGGAGAGTTACTTGAGGAGGTGGATCAGTTTAAGTACTTGGGGTCTGTTGTTGCAGCAAATGGTGGAGTGGAAGCAGATGTACGTCAGAGAGTGAATGAAGGTTGCAAAGTGTTGGGGGCAGTTAAGGGAGTAGTAAAAAATAGAGGATTAGGCATGAATGTAAAGAGAGTTCTATATGAGAAAGTGATTGTACCAACTGTGATGTATGGATCGGAGTTGAGGGGAATGAAAGTGATGGAGAGACAGAAATTGAATGTGTTTGAGATGAAGTGTCTGAGGAGTATGGCTGGTGTATCTCGAGTAGATAGGGTTAGGAACGAAGTGGTGAGGGTGAGAACGGGTGTAAGAAATGAGTTAGCGGCTAGAGTGGATATGAATGTGTTGAGGTGGTTTGGCCATGTTGAGCGAATGGAAAATGGCTGTCTGCTAAAGAAGGTGATGAATGCAAGAGTTGATGGGAGAAGTACAAGAGGAAGGCCAAGGTTTGGGTGGATGGATGGTGTGAAGAAAGCTCTGGGTGATAGGAGGATAGATGTGAGAGAGGCAAGAGAGCGTGCTAGAAATAGGAATGAATGGCGAGCGATTGTGACGCAGTTCCGGTAGGCCCTGCTGCTTCCTCCGGTGCCTTAGATGACCGCGGAGGTAGCAGCAGTAGGGGACTCAGCAGTATGAAGCTTCATCTGTGGTGGAAATGTGGGAGGTTGGGCTGTGGCACCCTAGCAGTACCAGCTGAACTCGGCTGAGTCCCTGGTTAGGCTGGAGGAACGTAGAGAGTAGAGGTCCCCTTTTTGTTTTGTTTCTTGTTGTTGTCGGCTACCCCCCAAAATTGGGGGAAGTGCCTTTGGTATATGTATGTATTATTATCATACGATTTTGTATAATTTCTCTCCTCCTATGACTAGCTCAGCATCACCCAAAAATACATAAAAGTAAGATATTTGAAACTAACTGTTGAATTATTCGGAATCGGAAAAGTCATGCCAATCGGGGTAAGAGAAAATATTATCAATTCCATTTAACAAAAAGAGACTTTCCATATGTGATGTTGCAATCATAATTCGACTTTTGGTAACCTGAACTTGACTATTGGAAGCAATTATAACGTTTTTTAATATGATTTTGACAAAAATACGTTTTTGATATCCTGTGACAATGACTGTTTCTGTTTGAGTAAAAAAAAAAAAAGAAAATATGAATGATGCAGGATTATTTTTTTCTGGGAGTATTATGGAGATTAATACATAATGAATAAAGTCTTCAGTAATGCATTTTATTCGATATTTTTAAAACTTTGTTGATTTAATTTTTCGGCTTTATAAGGAAGTCGTTTATTTCCAATTATTTACACTTACATATATATATATATATATATATACTGTATACATACATATGTATACATATTATATGTATAAATATATATATATATATATATATATATATATATATATTTTTAAAAATGACATAACGTTTATTTCATCAATCTCTCCTCACCTTAATTTAAATCAAAGTATACCTTAAAATCATGAATGACAAGACGAATTTTTCTTATAAATTTCACTCGCAAATCTCTCCATTGCTGAGCACCCATGAAATCGAGGCTTTTGTCAGAGAGATTCCTAATCTAGATTAGCCTCAAGTAATCTTCCTGAGATCTAGTTCCACCGAATAGATTACCATAATAATTCTTTCTTCATCCTTCAAAGTGTAAATGAATCCAAATCGAAAGATATTATCAGGAGAAGATTGCTTTGGGTGAAGGAAATTTCGTGAGATCCATTACATTAGGAATTTGAGAAAACTCACAGAGTGAAAGAAAAATGATGTTGAATGGAAATGAGGAAATTGAATCTGTTTAAGATGTAGCGAATGTATTGGTTCATTTTCTCCTCGCATTGTTTACTTATTTTTCCACACTTCAGTTTATCTTACCTGACTCTCTCACCAGGGAGATGTTTGTGCTGTATCCTGTCTATCTAAACTTTCTGTTAGGAGATCCATTCAGTACCCTTTATACACACACACACACACACACACATATATATATATATATATATATATGGGTGTGTGTGTGTGTGTGTATACACACACACACACACACACACACATATATATATATATATATATATGTGTGTGTGTGTGTGTATGTGTGTGTGTTTATGAATATGTTTACTAAATGAGAAGATCAGTGGTATAACAATTTCTTGGGTGGTGGGCAATGGGCGTTGGCATGGGGACCTCGGATAGGTTATTTGGTAGGTGATCCCGTGGTAAATGAAGGTCAAGATGTTGATTGATGTAACTCCTATTACCGTATACAGCTGGAGGATATTAGGGTTCCGGATAGCCTCTGTGAGCCTCTCGTTTGAGATGAGGTTGTAAGGTAATCTCGACGTTAACATTTGGCTTTTAGTTGTCTCCGGGGGAGTTCATTTTGCTTCTTCTTTTTCTTCTTCATCTAGTAGTGCACTTTTTTCCCATTCGTTTGGGGTAATACGGTTGCCTTCCTTTGAAGGACTTTGCTTTGGCTTTTGGGGTGGACCGACTTCCCGACCGGCTGCCCTGCCTGTTATCGCGTAGACCCCGGTAGCGCATGTTTTTGTGTTGTACCA
Organism: Palaemon carinicauda; assembly: GCF_036898095.1. Classification (NCBI taxonomy): domain Eukaryota; kingdom Metazoa; phylum Arthropoda; class Malacostraca; order Decapoda; family Palaemonidae; genus Palaemon; species Palaemon carinicauda. The sequence goes on along the minus strand of NC_090730.1, from coordinate 72,469,944 downwards.
GCAACCATCGCCCTTCCTCCCAGCAGCGAGGAGTCATGGCGTAGTTAGGTCGACAGTTCAAGAGATGTAAGGTTTCTGTTATGATTTTAGAAGGTGTTGAAATTATTAGTCTTTAACACCCATTTGCTTTACGCAAACCTATCCGTCGATTACATACATAATCCTGAGGTGTCTACACGGATAGCAAAGTGTTCGCCTTTCTGACTGGTCGGGTGCGGAGTTGAACCCGCGCCACAGACTTCTACGAAGTCCGTGCTTTGCTTGCTGCTCAAACCTACTCAGCCATCGAGGCTCCGGAGGGGTTCGTGTTGCTACTTTGCCTTTTTCAGGATGGCAATTCATTGCATGGATTCGGTTTAATGCTCTAGAGTTTAAAGTGTGATAATACCTGTATAGAGGTATATGGTCTTTTGACTGGCCAGACAGTAATACATTGAAGCCTTCTCTCTGGTTTCGGTTCATTTTCCCTTTGCCTACACATTCACCGAATAGTCTGGACTAATCTTTACATATTCTCCTGTCCTCATACACCTGACGACACTGAGATTACCAAACAATTCTTCTTCACCCAAGGGCTTACTGCACACTCATTGTTCAGTGGAAACTTTCCTCTTGGTAAAGGTAGAGGAGACTCTTTAGATATGGTAAGCAGCTCTTCTAAGAGAAGGACACTCCAAAATCAAACCATTGTTCTCTAGTTTTGGGTAGTGCCATAGCCTCTGTACCAAGGTCTTCCACTGTCTTGGATTAGAGTTCTCTTGCTTAAGGGTACACTCGGGCACACTATTCTATCTTATATATCTTCCTATTGTTTTGTTAAAATATTTTATAGTTTATACAGGACATATTTATTCTAATGTTATTACTCTTCTTTAAATATTCAATTTTTCCTTGATTTCTTTCCTCATTGGACTATTTTCACTGTTGGAGCCCCTGGCCCTATAGCATTCTGTTTTTCCAACTAGGGTTATAGCATAGCAAGTAATAATAATAATAATAATAATAATAATAATAATAATAATAATAATAATAATAATAATAATAATAATCCATAAGCTTTAGAGAATGAATGAATGATTGATAATTATTTGGCATCATAACATCAATGGTCATTGATGCCGATTGGAGTACGCTTAACAACGAATTAATAACTCATGCTAAAGATACCCGAAAACAAATGAATAAATAACTTACCAATGAAACATTTAAAATTTAATATATCACCTAATAATTAATAAGGCCAGCTTCCAATAAGAACTTAAAAATGCCACGTATTGGAAGCTGGAAATTAATAAATAACTTACCAATGAAACACTTAAAGTTAGTATATCATCTAAAAATTGACTAAGAAGGTCAGCTTCCAATACGTGGTATTTTTAAGTTCGTATTGGAAGCTGGTCTTCTTGGTCATTTTCAAGAGATGTATTAAATTTTTAAAAGAATCCTTCTATGTCCCACATGAAATAATAAAAGAAAAGTGTTTGGTCGTTTTAAAAGGTAAAGTTTTTAATCAACAAAGCAGATTCACAGATAAGTGAATATATGAAAGCAATTATAGATAGTAGAATAATAGAATAAACTTTTAAAAACCCATTGCACACGATTTTTTAAGATGAATCATTACTACTCAATGAGAGAATTATCATCAAACCATTTTGTTTTACTTTATTATAGTCATCGCTTGCGATGGAGAACAGAATCGCATATCAGTAAAAGAAGTAAAAACATATATTTTTATTTTCTTTAGAACCTAATAGCTGGAATTATTGTAAAAAACCTAACATGCATGATATATATATAAAAAAAAACAGTTTTTGCTTCTAAAAATTGAGTAAACTACTCCCTGTTCTCGATTCCATTAAAAGATCAATTTCTTGTTCGGTAATATTTCATCTGATGAAAACAATAGTTATGAATGAAAGCATCATATTTCGTAATATTTCAAGTGGCTTTCTTCGATATAATCGCAAGTAGAAATGCTTAATTGTTCCCATTGTTATGATAATATCAAATTCCATTACAGAAGCCATTATGAAATTGACGTATCTGAACAGAGAATTTTCAGAATAAAAGAAAAATCCTTTATAGCTTGCAGAAATGAGATATAGTTCCACATTTGCTTCACCTTTAAAGGTTTAAATGCTGCTCATTTATGGCAGGGGCTAGGGACAGTGACATTGCCCTAGCAAGCAGGACAATGCCCTGGAGACTGACCATATATATGATCAGCGCTCAAGCCCCTTCTCCACCCAAGCTAGGACCAAGGAGGGCAATGGCTGCTGATGGCTCAGCAGATAGACCTATAGGCTCCCCCAAACTACCAATCCTCAACGCACAAGGATTTGAGATTACAGCAACCAAAGAAACTAACGATTTTGAGCGGGACTCGAACCCAGTCTGGCGTCCACCAGTCATGGACGTTACCACATCAGCCACTGCCTGGCCCTACCTTGGTCCTAGCTTGGGTGAAGAGGGATCTTGGGCGCTGATCATATGTATATATGATCAGTCTCTAGAGCATTGTCCTGCTTGCTAGGGCAATGTCACTGTCCCTTGCCTCTGCCTTTGGATACTAATCTAATTTCATAATTTTTCTAATTAATGCTGAGGTCTATTGACTTCGTGCATTGAAAGGTAAGTTTCATAATGAAAACCATACAGAAAGTCTATCCATTTATCATCTAAAACCACCTCTCTCTCTCTCTCTCTCTCTCTCTCTCTCTCTCTCTCTCTCTCTCTCTCTCTCTACAAACATTTCCTTCTCTAACAAAAATCCTCTTAGTCTACAACATTTAAAGAAATAAAAGGGATTGCCATAATGCTCGTGGTAGTATACAAAGTGTTTAATGTCCATTTATTATTATTATTATTATTATTATTATTATTATTATTATTATTATTATGATTATTATTATTATTATTATTATTATTAAAACTGAAAAGTAGTCTGTGCATCTATACGTTCGCTTAACAACTCTGGTTAATCAGATCAAATCCGAAAAATTTCACGTATTTTCTAACAGTACGAAGCTTGGTAAATGTATATTGCTTCTTATTTTGAAATAAGAACAATTTGTTAAGAATCTTTGTGTTCTATCGATTTGAAAGAAGTCTATTTCATATGCAGCTCTGCATACAAGAGACAAAACCAAGAGAGCAGAAACAGCAAGAACCTCCCCAGACCAGAACTGGTTTCCATCGTAGCATCAACAAAGGTTCGCTCTGATCCAAACTTCCCAAAGTGAAGAGAGCTCTTTGATGTCCTTATTAGCAAATTAACTCGATTAACATAATCTGGTTTACATATAGAGGAGGTGCTTAAAGTTCTACTGAATATAGGCGAATCATTCTCGGAATTTTGTTAAGGAAAACCGAGGAGAGATGATGGGAATCTAGAAATTTCTGTTTTGTTTTCTATTTGCTAGTGTACGTGACCCGTCAATAAAGATGGCTAAATATTTAGGTAGATATGCACATGCACACACACAGATTCAACCCTTCCCACCCCCTCCCCCTTTCCTAACTACAACCCGCAATGTTGGCAATTTGTGGAAGAGTGTGGTTTCCGAGTGTACATCTTGAGGTACCCTTTCTTATGAGGGTAAGTTTATGGATTATAAAAGTTAAATTATAAGGAAAAGCAAAATTAATCGTTTGACCTTCTACTGTCATTAGCATATCGATTATAATTGTTAAAAATGTTTACAAAAAAATATTTAGCATAATAACATGTTTGTTGGTTCTTCGAAACTACCGTATAATCAATTGATATTATTGTATCGTTTATCTAGAATAATCATTAAGATATATTTTTAATGGTTCATGATGATTAGGACTACTGAGAGCAATTATACATATTAATTAAAACACTAAGAAACAAAAACACATTTCATGAAATACCAATAAAAGTAACATGTTCTTTTTTTTATTCTCATTTTGATTATATAGTTTTGAAAGAGTAGTTTTATAATTGAATACTCCAGACATCAAATCGCTTGGGGAAACGGATTTTATAGATATAAAATGTAATCTCCAGAATTCGCTTTTTTAAACTCATATTTGAGAAACTGTTATTATACACAGTTCTCCATTCCTAACCATCCAGTCTTCCGTTCCAAGTACTTAGAGGCTATTTATATGCAGAGCTCTCGCTACACGGACTTGCATGGAATTCATTCAACATTATAAAATGAATATTTTAAACGGTAATGTCCGTATATTAACTGACTAAGAATGTGTGTGAACATAGCTCTACCTCATCAGATTAAGTAGGGTAGCTTTAGGCTTAAACATTTAATTTTTAATAGGCTTGTAGAAATAGGGATTATTCCCACTGGGTTTTTTAAATTTTAATATGCTTGTAGAAATAGGGCTTATTCTCACTAGGTTTCTTTAAATCGGAAATGAAAGTTACTAAGATTACAATGAAAAAAATCTGGTATCATTGGACAAGATATCTCTTGTCATTTCTATATTCTAAAATGGGTAATACAGGAGGATTCCAGGACTGAGTCCAGAAAATTCTCAATCAATCAATCAATCAATCAATCCAGTACTGGTTAGGTACACTTAAAAATTTGTATCAAAAAAACGGTAAAAGTCTGGAAAAATTTATTCCAGGATTTTTACCGTTTTGAAAACAGTTATATCGACGTAAACATTTGATATTACAGTAATCAACCGGTAAAAAAATAATAATAAAGCAAGGTAAAATTACGGTCGCCTGTATTTTACTGAAATACGGTTGAGAAAAGTATATTTTTACGAAGAATTTCCTATCAAAATTACGGTATTTTCTAAAAGTATAAGAAACAACCAATTTGTGATTTTGTTTAAGATCGATAAGTAGTGTGCAATATCTATTAACCGCTAAACGTAGAACAATAAAAAATATTCTCAAGAAAGAAGAAATTCTGGAACCCAAAATTGAACAGTTCGAGAATATAAAAGTAATTTTTCAAAACAAAGTCTAATACGAAAACAGTTTGGTTACATCGGTTCTGCTCTTAAGTCGGCGTCAGTGACACTAATTGTTAGGAAGACATATATTATTTGAACTAATTCTTTTCAGAATGCAAATTAGTTCCATATTGATTAATCATAATTACTGAACTAGCTGAAACGTATCATACATCCGAATTTTTTCAACTCTCTTCAGTCGTATATGACGTAATTTTCTTTCGGTGATCTCTTGCATTTCTTTCTTTCTTTCTTTCTTTTTCATTTAAGTGGAAAGATATTTTATCAATGAAAAATTAAATTTCCAATATTTTTTCTTTCTTTTATTATCTAAGTGGAAAAACAGTTTACATAATATGTAAAACTATATATCAATGAAAATGAAACTTATTCAGCTATACGATAAAAAATCTTCATAAATTCTACGTGTTGAAATGAGTTAGGTAAGATATCTTGAAAAAGAGCCCATGGCTTGAGTGGTGAAGTTAAAAAATAATAGAGTATATTACAGAAATATATTTGAATCATGTAATTTATCACACATAACTCCTGATTAACTTTGTATAATTTATATACTTGTATACACGACTCGTCATAAATGATGGCTAAATATTTAGATTGATATGCACACAAGCACACGCATACGCACTTGTACATGCAAACATACATAGATTTAACCCTTAATCCCTCATCCCCTTCCCTAACTATAACCCGTCTCACCAGGGTATGATTACTCCCTCTCCTTCCTACCCGGGGAACGGGGAGCGTGACCAGATCTCTCTCTCTCTCTCTCTCTCTCTCTCTCTCTCTCTCTCTCTCTCTCTCTCTCTCTCTCTCTCTCTCTATATATATATATATATATATATATATATATATATATATATATATATATACATATATATATATATATATATATATTATATATTGTTTATATGTATACATATCTATACTTATATATATATATATATATATATATATATATATATATATATATATATATATATATATATATATATATATTTATAGTATATGTATATATATGTATATAGATATACATATATATATGCAGTAAATATATATACTATATATATATATATATATATATATATATATATATATATATATATATATATGTGTGTGTGTGTGTGTGTTTGTGTGTGTGTGTGTTTGTGTGTGTGTGTGTGTTTGTATGTGTATGTGTGCTCGCATGTGTGTGTAGCCAAGCACTTGTTCTATATTATATAGGGAAGAATATAAGTAATAATGAAAAGAAGGACGAATATTTTCATAAATCTGATAATAGGAAATCAAAAGGAACAAGAATCTAATTATAATAACAAAGTTTCCATTTACCGAGGAGACCTTAGAGTGACAAACTTTACAATCAACCGGAGTATAATATGTCATACGAATTTGGAGTTCCTCATGCAAAGTTAATCAATCAAGGTATGTGTAAAAAGTGTAATTTTCAAAGTTTTCGGAAAAGGAAATGAAGTACACGAATTAACCAACTACATTTAACTATTAATGATTCACCGACAATGATTTATTGACAATAATTTATCGATATTTACAGATATTGTTGTTGTTATTATTATTATTATTAGTAGTAGTAGTAGTAGTAGTAGTATCATTATTATTAGTAGTAGTCGTATTATTATCATTGATAATGTTATTATTATTATTATTATTATTATTATTATTATTATTATTATTATTATCATTTAAGCTACAACCCTATTTGGAAAATTAGTATACTATAAGCCTAAGAGGGCTCTAACAAGGAAAAAATAGCCCTTTAAGGAAAGAAAAAGAGGAAACAAATAAAGTACAAGAGAAGGCAATGAGCAAACAAAATAAAAGATTTTAAAAACAGCAACAACATAAAAAAGAATTAATGCTACAGAGTGTAATATGTCGGTCAAATCAAATCAATCATTCTCGCGGAATATCAAAAGCGGACTTTAATTAGATAGAAACATAATCAAAAGCGTTTTAATTGATTCCGATAGTTAGTTTCGTGTTACCGAAACTCGAATTATAATTGCAACGTCAGAGATAAAAAGCTCTTTTGGTTGAGTTAAATTGGCATAAGGTTCTCCACCCTCGGTTAAATTAACGTTTCGTATTACGAGAAATGTATCTGTTAGTTTTGAAATGCGTATTTTTATATAATTTTATATATAACTTGGATAAAATAGGAGTATTTTCCTATGTATATATATATATATATATATATATATATATATATATATATATATATATATATATGTGTGTGTGTATATATATATATATATATATATATATATATATATATATATATATATATATATATGTGTGTGTGTGTGTGTGTGTGTGTATATATGTATATGTGTATATATATATATATATATATATATATATATATATATATATATATATATATATATATATATGTATATATATATATATATATATATATATATATATATATATATATATATTAGGTCACGTTGAACGGCATTGCCAGATGTATAACTAATCCATCTTTCAACGTCCATCAGGTAGGGGGGAGAGGGAGCAGTCATACCCTGATGAGAGGTTGTACCCGGAGATGTACACTTGGAAACCACAACTGCCGTGTTGTAGTTAGGAAAGGGGGAGGGGTGGGAAGGGTTGAATCTGTGAGCTTGTGCGTGTGCGTGCGTGTGTATATCTATCTAAATATTCATCCGTCACGTACACTAATAGAATATAAGCAATATTACTCTTATTATGTTTTGAAGAGAGAGGAAAAATGGTAAAATAGAATTGTCCAACAAAATATCACAATTTCATCTTGCTTTTATCATCAAGTTTCAGATTGATTATGTCAGTCTATCATATCTATCGATTCAATAAATTAGAAAAACAATCTATTGAACAAAATTTAAGGAAACATTAGTAATTTATCTTTCTACTTCAGATTTTCTATTTTCTTTATTTTATTTTCATATGAAATAAACCTCAGAAAAAAACATGAATATTTCTATCATCAAAACTGAAAACGAATATTTATCTCACCTAGTATGATATCAAAGTGTAATTAATATTTTCTTTATATTACAAACTCAAATGTTTGTTTAATTTGAACATAAATTTCTTTATTTTTCTTTAAATATATCGACATAAGTCAAAGTTCATTTATGCTACATATAGCTTAGTTAATGTAAATTTATATTAATTTCGATTAGTTTTATTGAATAATTGCTTGATTTTATAGAAAAAAAAATCTCATCTAGGATCAAGGGAACTTTGCGTATGTACAGAGATAGTGCAATATATATGATAAAAAAAAAAAGTCCTACACACCCCGTACGTACCTATTTATTTTCAATACTGTCTGTGTGAAGAGAGAGAGAGAGAGAGAGATAGAGAGAGAGAGAGAGAGAGAGAGAGAGAGAGAGAGAGAGAGAGAGAGAGAGAGAGAGAGAGAGAGAGTGGAAATCAAAGAATATTTTCCAAACGCTCTCTGTTGTGAACACTCTTCAAAGCCTTACTTTTTGATTGCCATATGACAATTATGAACTACAATGACAAAGCTCTAGCTTCCATTTCCTACTATCTGTTTCAAAACTAATTGATGTAACACAAAGGTAAACTGGAATTACAAACGTATAATAAATTTTATGGATAAACCATGTTAAAGTCTTCAACCATCGATGTAAGCTTTAAAGACTAAACTGTTCCAGTTGACAGTTAATCTAATTTTTTTATATATATATAAATCAGGGCACAGAACTATAAACAAAAGGAGGAAGTTACCAAACACTGCAAGACAAAGTTAATAAGTTTTTTTCTGTCAAACCGTATAGGACCTCTTGGGTTTTATAGATACATTGGCAGTAAGGATATATTTTAATAATATTAAGAAGTTACTTTTGACATTTCGGGTACACAAGTTATATATATATATATATATATATATATATATATATATATATATATATATATATATATATATATATATATATATATATATATATATAGGTATATTTACAGATATAGATATATGCATATATACATATACCTATATATGTATATGTATATATACATATATACATACACACACACATATATATATATATATATATATATATATATATATATATATATATATATATATATATATATATATATATATATATATATATGTGTGTGTGTATATATATATATATATATATATATATATATATTTATATATATATATATATATGTGTGTGTGTATATATATATATATATATATATATATATATATATATATATATATATATATATATATATATATATATATATATATATATATATGTATGTATATATATACATATATATATATATATATATATATATATATATATATATATATATATATATATATATATATATATATATATATACATATATATATAAATATATGAATTTCCTCTCAAACATTTCCAATAAGAAATAAAAATACTCAATTTTCTTTTTCCTAATTTGAACTAGAATTTTCATGTATAAATTTCCTCTCAAACATTTCCGATCGGAAATAAAAATTACTTATTATTTTGTTTTCTAATTTGAATAATTATCTTTTCTTAAAAGAGTCTGAGCCTAGTGAATGAGCGAGTCTCTCCAGGTACGTGTTCAGCGAATGAGCGAGTCGCTCCAGGAACGTGTTCAGCGAATGAGCGAGTCTCTCCATCAGCGTGTTCAGCGAATGAGCGAGTCTCTCAAGGTGCGTGTTTAGCGAATGAGCAAGTTTCTCCAGCAGCGTGTTCAGCGAATAAGCGATTCTCTCCAGGTGCGTGTTTAGTGAATGAGCGAGTCTCTCCAGGAGTGTTTTTAGCGAATTAGCGAATGAACAAGTCTCTCTAACTGGGTGGTCCGTGAATGAGTCTCTCCAGCAGCCTGTTCAGGGAATGAGCGAGTCTCTCCAATTGATTGTTTAGCGAAGGAGCTAGTCTCTCCATCAGCGTGTTCAGTGAATGAGCGAGTCTCTCCAGGTGCGTGTTTAGTGAATGAGCAAGTTTCTCCAGCAGCGTGTTCAGCGAATAAGCGATTCTCTCTAGGTGCGTGTTTAGTGAATGAGCGAGTCTCTCCAGGAGTGTGTTTAGCGAATTAGCGAATGAGCGAATCTCTCTAACTGGGTGTTCCGCGAATGAGTCTCTCCAGCAGCCTGTTCAGGGAATGAGCGAGTCTCTCCAATTGATTGTTTAGCGAAGGAGCTAGTCTCTCCATCAGCGTGTTCAGTGAATGAGCGAGTCTCTCCAGGTACGTGTTTAGTGAATGGGCAAGTTTCTCCAGCAGCGTGTTCAACGAATAAGCGATTCTCTCCAGGTGCGTGTTTAGTGAATGAGCGAGTCTCTCCAGGAGTGTGTTTAGCGAATTAGCGAATGAACAAGTCTCTCTAACTGGGTGTTCTGCGAATGAGTCTCTCCAGCAGCCTGTTCAGGGAATGAGCGAGTCTCTCCAATTGTTTGTTTAGCGAAGGAGCGAGTGTCTTCATCAGCGTGCTCAGCGAATGAGCGAGTCTCTCCAGGTGCGTGTTTAGCGAATGAGCAAGTCTCTCCAGCAGCGTGTTCAGCGAATAAGCGATTCTCTCCAGGTGCGTGTTTAGTGAATGAGCGAGTCTCTCCAGGAGTGTGTTTAGCGAATTAGCGAATGAGCGAGTCTCTCTAACTGGGTGTTCCGCGAATGAGTCTCTCCAGCAGCCTGTTCAGGGAATGAGCGAGTCTCTCCAATTGATTGTTTAGCGAAGGAGCGAGTCTCTCCTTCAGCGTGTTCAGCGAATGAGCGAGTTTCTCCAGGTGCGTTATTAGCGATTGAGCAAGTCTCTCCAGCAGCGTGTTCAGCAAATAAGCGATTCTCTCCAGGTGCGTGTTTAGTGAATGAGCGAGTCTCTCCAGGAGCGTGTTTAGCAATTTTGCGAATGAGCGAGTCTCTCTAACTGGGTGTTCCGCGAATGAGCGAGTCTCTCTAACTGGGCGTTCCGCAATGAGCGAGGCTCTCTACCTGAGCATCCCTGAAGGCCCTTCAGATGATTAAAGGCCAGACAAGCGAGTTAATTAAGGATCGAATTTACCTGTCACTAATGACGTAGGAAAAAGAATCTTTTTAAATGAAAGGGAAATTGTTCCGGAGGTGTACACGTTAGGGAGTTTCCGATTGAAGTAACACCTGAAGAGGGGCTTCTTTATATATATATATATATATATATATATATATATATATATATATATATATATATATGTATATATATATATATATATATATATATATATATATATGTATATATACACACATATATATATATATATATACATATATATATATATATATATACATATATATATATATATATATATATACATATATATATATATATATATATATATATATATATAGAGAGAGAGAGAGAGAGAGAGAGAGAGAGAGAGAGAGAGAGAGAGAGAGAGAGAGAGAGAGAGAGAGAAATTATATATATGTATATATATATATATATATGCATATACTCTATATATATATATATATATATATATATATATATATATATATATATATATATATATATATATATATATATATACATATATATATATATATATATATATATATATATATATATATATATATATATATATATATATATATATACAGTTAACGAAAGATAGATATGTAGGTCTTCTAAAATTAAAGTAAAAGGAGAATATTGTATCATCTTCATACGCTATATCTTTGTATATTGTCGATAAGAGAATTGAAATTAACCTGTTTTTCTATGCAAAAACATATTGCATAAAATAAGCCAATTTCTATAAATATTCTTTCGAATAGATCCAGTAGATTCTGGTTGCAATTGTGACGCAATAAACATCTGATGTCGGATGTAAAGTAGTAACTCTTGAGTTTTGTTTAAAACTCTCCAAATCAAAGTCTAGATTTCAGCACATGTTTTCACAATTTTTTTTTTTTATTATTACTTCGTGTGAAAAACTATACATGGATTTAAATATACCTCAGAAATTAGCTTTATATATAGCATTATCCAGATATTCTTCAAGATGGGGTGACGTCACTGACTGGTGAACGCCAGACAGGGGTTCCAGTTAGCTATTTTGGTCACTTCAACCTCTCCATCCTTGTGAGATAAGGATGGGGGCTTTGGAGGAGCCTATAGGTCTATCTGCTGAGTCATCAGCAGCCATTTCCTGGCCCTCCTTGGTCCTAGCTTTGGTAGAGAGGGTGCTTGGGCAATGATCTTATGCTTATATGGTAAGCCATTAGGGCAGTGTCCTGTTTGATAGGGCAATATCACTGTCCCTTGCTTCTGCCATCCATGATTGGCCTTTAAACCTTAAAAGTAAGATTTCTAGTTCATGGAAATGTCTTTTTAGCCTTAGCATATCCTCCATATACATTTTGTAAATGTATAGACGTAACTTGAACATGGTATTGCCATTAGGGTTCACGTAAATGTTATTATTATTATTATTATTATTATTATTATTATTATTATTATTATTATTATTATTATTATTATTATTATTATCATTATCAATAATAATAGCTAAGGTACAACCGTAGTTGAAAAAGCAGGGTGCTTTAAGCCCAGGGCCCCTAACAGGGAAAATAGTCCAGTGAGGAAAGGATACAAGGAAAAATAGAATATTTCAAGAACCGTATTATTAAAGTATAAATATAAACTATAAAAACATTAACAAAACAAGAGGAAGAGAAACAAGATAGAATAGTGTGCCCATTTGTACCCCAAGCAAGAGAACTCTAACCCAAGACAGCCGAAGACCATGGTACAGAGGCTCTGGTACTACCTAAGACTAGAGAAGAGCAGTACTAATGATTTCATAAAAAGGATATCTCGTAGCAGAGATTTTCTATATCTAATTGGACAAGTTTCAATATATTTTTTTCTCTTCCTCTGGGTTTGTTGAAGTTTTTATAGTTTATATAGATATCTATTCTAATGTCGTTACTCTTTTCAAAATATTCTATTTTTCCCTGTTTCCTTTGATCACTGGGCTATTTTCCCTGCTGGATCCCCAGGGCTTATAGCATCCTGCTTTTCCAACTAGGGTTGTAGCGTAGAAAGTAACAATAATAATAATAATAATAATAATAATAATAATAATAATAATAATAATAATAATAATAATAATAATAATAATAATAATAATAATAATAATAATAATAATTCCTTTGCCAATAAAATCCCGTATAAAAGATTTTCCATAATGAATTGGACAGGTTTCAATATTTTTTTCCTCGAAATAAGGAAGTCATTCAAAATAGAATTAAAAAATTAAACCTGTGATGCATTTCGTGTAGATCAGTGGGAGGTAATTAATATCATGTGATTATGCGTGTCCAAACAAAACTCCCTTATCATCAAATATTCACGTGTTATTTATGTCCTCATCAATATTTAATGTCGTCATTTGCCTAAATACAATATATTATCAGTCAAGATTAATTGTTTAATGAGACCAACTATTAATGCATGCTTTATAAATAAATATACTCGACGAATCAAAAAAAAAAAAAAATGCTATTTTGCTCCAATGAAATGAAGGTCTGATATTCCTGCTAACAAAACAAAATTGTTTTTTTCTTTCCTTTTGATATACGTAAACATCACTTTTCATTATTCTTACTTTTCGTATTTTTTTGTGTTTATCTGTGTGTGTGTGGGGGGGGGGGTCTTTTTAGAACTGCTCTGTTGAGTGATATCTAAGCTTTTCCTAGTGTCCTGTTATCTATCATATTCTTTTCTTTTGATAATAATATTCCTGCCTAGTACATTCGATTAATTGGATATTAAATTTACAAGTTTATTCATAATACTATTTTCCATATTTATTCTAGATTTATTCTAAAACATTTATTGTCTATTCTCGCCTTCACTGTTTTCCATGATTTTTTTATTTATTCTAAATCATTTATTGTCCATTCTCATTTATACTTTTATACCACTGTTATACTGAATATATAAAATTAGCTACGTAAACTTAATTACTTAATTTTAAGTTTCCACTATTCTTCATGACACCTTTTCACTTCATGTTCTGCTTATCAGAAGGAACTAAATATTTTACAGCAAACGATGACAGTTTTATAAATACATAAATATATCAAGACATAATATAGAAAAGTCCATAAAATACTCGTAACTAATTTTGTCAACCCCAAAATCACAATGAAAACTCACCTATCTTTAGAAAGGTAATAATAATAATAATAATAATAATAATAATAATAATAATAATAATAATAATAATAATAATAATAATAATAATAATAATAATGTTGAAAAGTAGCTTAATTTTAAAAGTCAAATGATAACGTGTCTTAAAAAAATTAGAAAATATGAATTCTATGTAAAAATCTGAAAATTTGATCTTCAAGAAACATTGACACAACTATTTAACGTAAATTTCAACAAATTAAAAAGAAAATAAGATATATTTATCCAAATAGATAACGAAAAACCAATTTTTTAGTCCCAAGACACATACGGAGCAGTTTTTGTAGAGAAGGTATTAAAAAAAAAAAAAAATAAGAGGATATGAAAATAATTTCTCTTTGAAGGGTAACCGTGTTTTCAATTATGTATTTTCCATCCCATTTTCCCTTTTTCCAAATTTTTTTTTTTTCCCGTTTTGTGCTTTTTCAATTACTCCAATTTGTTCCACCATATATTCTCTCATAAAAGGTTATCATATATTAGCTTTTTCATAACAGATTGCAAGCTGCTATTACTACTTTTTAAATGGCTACTTGAGGTTACACTCGGGAACACTTCAATCCTATTTCTCTTCCTCTTGTTTTGTTAAAGTTTTTATACTTTATATAAGAGATATTTATTTTAATGTTACTGTTCTTAAATATTTTATTTTTCCTTGTTTCCTTTCCTCACTGGGCTATTTCCCTATTGGATCCCATGGGCTTATAGCATCTTGCTTTTCCAACTAAGGTAGTAGCTTAATAATAATAATAATAATAATAATAATAATAATAATATAGCCCACCATAGAGTACCGCTTCTAAAGCGATGTAAATCTTTCTGTGAACGTTTTTATGTAGCTATACTGCCTCTGGCAGAATTCATCTTGCTTAGGTACCAAGGTGTCAATAAACATAATTGATGAAACGCCAGGATACCTAAAAGCAATCAGTCAATCAGGACATCTAAAGCAAGTCTGTACCCTTAATTATTATTATTATTATTATTATTATTATTATTATTATTATTATTATTATTATTATTATTATTATTATTATTATTATTATTAGCTAAGCTACAACCCTAGTTGGAAAAGCAGGATGGTATAAGCCTAAGGGTTCCAAAAGGGAAAAATAGCCCTGTGAAGAAAAGAATAATTATCGTTCTGGCGTTCTTTAAATGTATGATCTAAATGCCTTTGAAGGTTTAAAGCTAACTCATAAATGGCAGAGGCAAGGGAAAGAACAATGTCCTCGAGATTGACCATATACACATATGATCAATACCCAAGATCCCTCTCCATCAGGTTAGGTCCAGGGAGGGCCAGGTAATGGTGGCTGATGAATTAGCAAGTAGACCTATAGGCTCCCCAAAGACCCCCATTCTTTGCTCACAAGGATGGTGAGGTTACAGATACTACTAGAAAGTGAGCTTGAGCGGGTCTTCAACCCCCGTCCAATAGGTTGCTAGGCAGGAACGTTTCCAATAGGCTACCACGACCCCTTGACGACATGAATGTTCTTCTATTTGTAGAATTCAAAGAATATACTTTTATGGATTTATACTTGATTACTTTATTACATCACAATTTCTTAGAACACCAAGATTATAACAAGACGCATTTAAATAACCATACAATATGAAGGCTGTAGAAACTGCTCTCATATTCCATAACAACTCTTAAAATAACTCTAATAATAATTGTAAATATAATAATAAGATTAATTACTGATGAAAGAATTTGGCAAATACAATTTTCGGTTTCAAGACTAAATGATAGACCTTTAAGAGTTTAAGACAAAAAAAAAAGCATTAGATAAAAAAGAACAAGCAAAGACGACTAGATTGCCACGAACCTACGATAATTTTCTTCCCTGTGAGATGAAAGGCCTCTCGTGGTTGAAAGGATTAGCCTATCCGATTTCCTTTTCAATTTACTCAAAGGAGCAGAGAAACC
>NC_090730.1:72446290-72448790 GCF_036898095.1 Palaemon carinicauda | reverse complement strand
TAAAATTTGGCTATTTGATGGGACTTATTGATCACAGTTTAAAATGAAATTATTATTATAACAATAAATTATAATCTCCAAAGAGTATAACACAATCATGACCTATACTGAAGCTTTAATTGAAAGTTTAAAGGAAATTTTAAAAGTCAACTCCGGTGTTACTGATGTGGATGAAGTTTATACCGAAGGGGTTCCAGGTTGTCTAATATAAACATTAGATAATTTACGTCATCATAAACAAATAAATAGTATAAATCCAGGCAGAAAAAGGGTTTAATTTAAATATACTATCTTCATCTAACAAGATATCTTTTGATGTAATATACTTAACTGAGTTCATAATTCTTTAGGGAATTAAAGTGGTACATCCCTTGTGATAGGTCTGCTATACTTGGAAAAATTATAAATATATATATATAGATATGTATATATATATATATATATATATATAAATATATATATATATATATATATATATATTATATTTATATACTATATATATATTATGATTTACATATATATATATATATATATATTTATATATATATATAAATATATATATATATATATATATACATATACATATGCATATATAATGTATATATACACATATATACACATATATATATATATATATATATAGATAGATAGATAGATAGATAGATAGACACGTAGGTAAACAACATGTATAGAGCACATACATAGTCTCTCTCTCTCTCTCTCTCTCTCTCTCTCTCTCTCTCAGTCAACTGAAAATAGAAACCAATTAGAAATTGCATATTTTTCGAACTTTTCTTTGTTAAATGATGTTTTACAGAGAGACAAAGTGCTCAAATAAAATGTAATCATTAATTCTATTTTCTAAAACAATATTGTTAAGCTTTTTCAATATTTTTCTTTCCCTCATAATTACAACTTATTTTTAGTAATATATATATATACATATATATATATATATATATATATGTATATATAAATATATATATATATATATATATATATGTATATATATATATATATATATTTATATATATGCATATATATACATGTATATATATATATATATATATATAATGCATTTGATATTTCATCTATAAAATTTCTCAGTAACTGTTTTACTTTGCAATAAAGTTTCTAATGATATAGGGGTGAAATTTTGATTACTGTTTTGTATAAGCAAGATCCATTTTTTTTAGATACGTCATTATCATTTGTTTACAATATAAAATGTAAACTGAAATAGGATTTGTTCACCTAACAACTAAGTACATAAATTTCTCTTGGACATTTTTGTTCTTATTTTAGTATTTTATTATATTCTTCTTCTTCTTCTACTTTTTCTTCTTCTTCTTCTTCTTCTTCTTCTTCTTCCATTAGCTACAAAAGGAAAAACTTCCTCTTCTTATTCTTCTTTTCCTTCTTTTTATTCTCCTCCTTCTTCTTTTTTTCAGTGGCTGCAAAAGAAAAAAATATTTTCTTCTTCTTCTTCTTCTTCTTCTTTTTCTTCCAGTGGAGGCGAAAGAAAAATTGAAGCTGAAAATGAAGTAGAAAATTATTTCGGTAAATCTGATCAGGTCAGACACAGGATAATTTCCCTTGCATTCCCGTCTCTGGCCCAAATGGATTTTCCATTACCAAATCGAATTTTCCCTTTCTGACATTGCCGGATGTCGTTGCAACTGCAGTGCAAACTATTAGTCATAGAGTTAAGCTGTCACAAATATATTGAGACATTCTACAAATGGAGATTCTGGATATAAGCGAAAGGCAAGCGTTTTACTTTATCTTGGTTTCTAGCAGAAAATATATTAACATATGGCAACTGCTGATATTTCTAAGATTGCAACATAACTTGATACTTAGCAACTGCTGAAATTTCTAAGATTATCATGTAACTCAATACTTAGCAACTGCTGACATATTTGAGATGGTAATGTAACTCAATGCTTAGTAACTGCGGACATATTTAAGACTTTAATGTAACTCAATACGCAACAACTGCTGACATATTTAAGATGGTAATGTAACTCAATACTTAGCAACTGCTGACATATTTAAGATTGTTATGTAACTCAATACTTAGCAACTGCTGACATATTTACTATTGTAATGCAACTTAATATTTAGCAACTGCTGAAATATTCAATATGGTAATGTAACTCAATACATAGCAACTTATGACATATTTACGATTGTAATGTAACTTAATACTTAGCAACTGCTGACATATTTAAGATTGTAATGTAACTTAATACTTAGAAATTGCTGAAATATTCAATATGGTAATGTAACTTAATACATATAAACGGATGACATATTTACGATTGTAATGCAACTTAATACTTAGCAATTGCTGAAATATTCAATATGGTAATGTAACTTAATACATAGCAACTGATGACATATTTACGATTGTAATGAAACTTAATACTTAGCAACTGCTGACATATTTAAGATTGTAATGTAACTCAATAATTAGCTTAGCAACTGCTGACATATT
>NC_090730.1:72433790-72443790 GCF_036898095.1 Palaemon carinicauda | reverse complement strand
GGCCTTGAAAACAAGCTTGTTGCATATGCAGAAGATGCTACTCTCTTTGCATCAATTCCATCCCCTGAATGTAAATCTATGGTTGGTGAATCCATTAATAGAGATTTAGCTAGAATTAGTGCATGGTGCAAATTATGGGGTATGAAGTTGAATCCTAACAAAACTCAAAGTATGATTGTAAGTAGGTCAAGGACGGTGGCTCCTCAACATCCGGATCTCAGTATTGATAATGTTTCTTTAAATATGTATGACTCTTTCAAAATTTTAGGTGTGAATCTCGACAGTAAATTTACTTTTGAGAAACATATAAGGTCTGTGTCTTCTTCAATTGCACAAAAAATAGGCTTATTGAGAAAGTCTTTCAGGATTTTCGGTGATCAATCTATTCTGAAGAAGTGTTTTAATTCTTTCATTCTACCTTGTTTTGAGTATTGTTCTCCTGTTTGGTCTTCAGCTGCTGATTCTCATCTTAATTTGTTGGACAGAAACTTACGGTCTATTAAATTTCTTATTCCTGATCTAGATATTAATCTCTGGCACCGTCGTTCAATTAGCTCATTATGCATGTTGCATAAGATTTTTCATAACTCTGACCATCCTTTACATTCAGATCTCCCTGGACAATTCTATCCTGTTCGTAATACTAGGCAGGCAGTTAATTCTAATAGCCAGGCCTTCTCCATCACGAGACTCAATACTACGCAGTACTCTAGAAGTTTTATTCCAGCTGTTACCAAGTTGTGGAATGATCTTCCTAATCGGGTGGTTGAATCAGTAGAACTTCAAAAGTTCAAAGTTGGAGCAAATGCTTTTTTGTTGACCAGGCGGACATGAGTCTTTTTATAGTTTATTTATGACATATTTGTTTTTGATGCTGTTAATAGTTTATATATGACATGTCTGTTTTGACGTTGTTACTGTTTTGAGAATGATTTATTGTTAATTTGTTCTCTTCATTTATTTATTTCCTTATTTCCTTTCCTCACTGGGCTATTTTTCCCTGTTGGAGCCCCTGCTCTTATAGCATCTTGCTTTTCCAACTAGGGTTGTAGCTTGGATAGTAATAATAATAATAATAATAATAATAATATATACATATATGTATATATATATATATATATATATATATATATATATATATACATATATATATATATATATATATATATATATATATATATATATATATATATATATATATAAATATATATATATATATATATATATATATATATATATATATATATATATATATATATATATATATATATATATATATATATATATATATATATATATATATATATATATATATATTCAAATAAGCCATATATATTTTTGATATATTAATGTCTGGATTCTCTTAACGACCTCGGGATCAAAGCCCCAGGCAAAATCTCACAAAGACAAGAGCTTGGCTCCGGCCGGGAATCGAACCCTGGTCGGCAAGCTTATATAGACAGTGACTAACCCATTCGGCCACGAAAAAAGATAAAAGTCAATGACAATTCTACTGTACTTATACCTGTCGAATTCAGGTATTTTGTACTTAGAATTGAAATCAACCCATCTTCACCATCGTAGCTAATTGGTAGTTTGTTACTTGGCATTCAATTAATGATAAATTTTGCACATTTTTACGTGTTTTTCATATTCAAATAAGCCATATATATTTTTGATATATTAATGTCTGGATTCTCTTAACGACCTCGGGATCAAAGCCCAAGGCGAAATCTCACAAAGACAAGAGCTTAGCTCCGGCCGGGAATCGAACCCTGGTCGGCAAGCTTATATAGACAGTGACTAACCCATTCGGCCACGAAGAAAGATGAAAGTCAATGACAATTCTACTGTACTTATACCTGTCGAATTCAGGTATTTTGTACTTAGAATTGAAATCAACCCATCTTCACCATCGTAGCTAATTGGTAGTTTGTTACTTGGCATTCAATTAATGATAAATTTTGCACATTTTTACGTGTTTTTCATATTCAAATAAGCCATATATATTTTTGATATATTAATGTCTGGATTCTCTTAACGACCTCGGGATCAAAGCCCCAGGCGAAATCTCACAAAGACAAGAGCTTGGCTCCGGCCGGGAATCGAACCCTGGTCGGCAAGCTTATATAGACAGTGACTAACCCATTCTGCCATGAAGAAAGATAAAAGTCAATGACAATTCTACTGTACTTATACCTGTCGAATTCAGGTATTTTGTACTTAGAATTGAAATCAACCCATCTTCACCATCGTAGCTAATTGGTAGTTTGTTACTTGGCATTCAATTAATGATAAATTTTGCACATTTTTACGTGTTTTTCATATTCAAATAAGCCATATATATTTTTGATATATTAATGTCTGGATTTTCTTAACGACCTCGGGATCAAAGCCCCAGGCGAAATCTCACAAAGACAAGAGCTTGGCTCCGGCCGGGAATCGAACCCTGGTCGGCAAGCTTATATAGACAGTGACTAACCCATTCGGCCACGAAGAAAGATAAAAGTCAATGACAATTCTACTGTACTTATACCTGTCGAATTCAGATATTTTGTACTTAGAATTGAAATCAACCCATCTTCACCATCGTAGCTAATTGGTAGTTTGTTACTTGGCATTCAATTAATGATAAATTTTGCACATTTTTACGTGTTTTTCATATTCAAATAAGCCATATATATTTTTGATATATTAATGTCTGGATTCTCTTAACGACCTCGGGATCAAAGCCCCAGGCGAAATCTCACAAAGACAAGAGCTTGGCTCCGGCCGGGAATCGAACCCTGGTCGGCAAGCTTATATAGACAGTGACTAACCCATTCGGCCACGAAGAAAGATAAAAGTCAATGACAATTCTACTGTACTTATACCTGTCGAATTCAGGTATTTTGTACTTAGAATTGAAATCAACCCATCTTCACCTTCGTAGCTAATTGGTAGTTTGTTACTTGGCATTCAATTAATGATAAATTTTGCACATTTTTACGTGTTTTTCATATTCAAATAAGCCATATATATTTTTGATACAATAATGTCTGAATTCTCTTAACGACCTCGGGATCAGAGCCCCAGGCGAAATCACACAAAGACAAGAGCTTGGCTCCGGCCGGGAATCGAACCATGGTCGGCAAGCTTGTATAGACAGTGACTGAGCCACTTGGCCACGAAGAAAGATAAAAGTCAATGACAATTCTTCTGTACTTATACCTGTCGAATTCAGGTATTTTGTACTTAGAATTGAAATCCATATGAAAAACACGTAAAAATGTGCAAAATTTATCATTAATTGAATGCCAAGTAACAAACTACCAATTAGCTACGATGGTGAAGATGGGTTGATTTCAATTCTAAGTACAAAATACCTGAATTCGACAGGTATAAGTACAGTAGAATTGTCATTGACTTTTATCTTTCTTCGTGGCCGAATGGGTTAGTCACTGTCTATATAAGCTTGCCGACCAGGGTTCGATTCCCGGCCGGAGCCAAGCTCTTGTCTTTGTGAGATTTCGCCTGGGGCTTTGATCCCGAGGTCGTTAAGAGAATCCAGACATTAATATATCAAAAATATATATGGCTTATTTGAATATGAAAAACACGTAAAAATGTGCAAAATTTATCATTAATTGAATGCCAAGTAACAAACTACCAATTAGCTACGATGGTGAAGATGGGTTGATTTCAATTCTAAGTACAAAATACCTGAATTCGACAGGTATAAGTACAGTAGAATTGTCATTGACTTTTATCTTTCTTCGTGGCCGAATGGGTTAGTCACTGTCTATATAAGCTTGCCGACCAGGGTTCGATTCCCGGCCGGAGCCAAGCTCTTGTCTTTGTGAGATTTCGCCTGGGGCTTTGATCCCGAGGTCGTTAAGAGAATCCAGACATTAATATATCAAAAATATATATGGCTTATTTGAATATGAAAAAAACGTAAAAATGTGCAAAATTTATCATTAATTGAATGCCAAGTAACAAACTACTAATTAGCTACGATGGTGAAGATGGGTTGATTTCAATTCTAAGTACAAAATACCTGAATTCGACAGGTATAAGTACAGTAGAATTTTCATTGACTTTTATCTTTCTTCGTGGCCGAATGGGTTAGTCACTGTCTATATAAGCTTGCCGACCAGGGTTCGATTCCCGGCCGGAGCCAAGCTCTTGTCTTTGTGAGATTTCGCCTGGGGCTTTGATCCCGAGGTCGTTAAGAGAATCCAGACATTAATATATCAAAAATATATATGGCTTATTTGAATATGAAAAACACGTAAAAATGTGCAAAATTTATCATTAATTGAATGCCAAGTAACAAACTACCAATTAGCTACGATGGTGAAGATGGGTTGATTTCAATTCTAAGTACAAAATACCTGAATTCGACAGGTATAAGTACAGTAGAATTGTCATTGACTTTTATCTTTCTTCGTGGCCGAATGGGTTAGTCACTGTCTATATAAGCTTGCCGACCAGGGTTCGATTCCCGGCCGGAGCCAAGCTCTTGTCTTTGTGAGATTTCGCCTGGGGCTTTGATCCCGAGGTCGTTAAGAGAATCCAGACGTTAATATATCAAAATTATATATGGCTTATTTGAATATGAAAAACACGTAAAAATGTGCAAAATTTATCATTAATTGAATGCCAAGTAACAAACTACCAATTAGCTACGATGGTGAAGATGGGTTGATTTCAATTCTAAGTACAAAATACCTGAATTCGACAGGTATAAGTACAGTAGAATTGTCATTGACTTTTATCTTTCTTCGTGGCCGAATGGGTTAGTCACTGTCTATATAAGCTTGCCGACCAGGGTTCGATTCCCGGCCGGAGCCAAGCTCTTGCCTTTGTGAGATTTCGCCTGGGGCTTTGATCCCGAGGTCGTTAAGTGAATCCAGACATTAATATATCAAAAATATATATGGCTTATTTGAATATGAAAAACACGTAAAAATGTGCAAAATTTATCATTAATTGAATGCCAAGTAACAAACTACCAATTAGCTACGATGGTGAAGATGGGTTGATTTCAATTCTAAGTACAAAATACCTGAATTCGACAGGTATAAGTACAGAAGAATTGTCATTGACTTTTATCTTTCTTCTTGGCCAAGTGGGTTAGTCACTGTCTGTACAAGCTTGCCGACCAGGGTTCGATTCCCGGCCGGAGCCAAGCTCTTGTCTTTGTGTGATTTCGCCTGGGGCTCTGATCCCGAGGTCGTTAAGAGAATCCAGATATTAATGTGTCAAAAATATATATGGCTTATTTGAATATGAAAAACACGTAAAAATGTGCAAAATTTATCATTAATTGAATGCCAAGTAACAAACTACTAATTAGCTACGATGGTGAAGATGGGTTGATTTCAATTCTAAGTACAAAATACCTGAATTCGACAGGTATAAGTACAAAAGAATTGTCATTGACTTTTATCTTTCTTCGTGGCCAGGTGGGTTAGTCACTGTCTGTACAAGCTTGCCGACCAGGGTTCGATTCCCGGCCGGAGCCAAGTTCTTGTCTTTGCGTGATTTTGCCTGGGGCTCTGATCCCGAGGTCGTTAAGAGAATCCAGACATTAATGTATCAAAAATATATATGGCTTATTTGAATATGAAAAACACGTAAAAATGTGCTGACACAAACCATTTAAACTACAGCTTTCTGTGATAATGCTCTCAAAGGTTTGGCTATGGTAGCAAAATTCCTCATGAATAGTCTACAGTATTATATCGTTCCTGAAAATCTTCTTACACCTCACATGTTTAATGGAGCACGGTATTCGACAATAAACTTTGTTTTCCCATCTTGCATGCGTAATCCATCAGCACTAATTATATGCTCTAAATATTAAAACCCTTTTTACAAAAACTGTCCTGCCTTGACTTTTGTCTTTAATCATGCGATTTTCAATCATTATAAGACTATTTCTATGGTACTGAAATATCTCTCTATATCTTGGTAAATATAATGACATTGTCTAATTAACTAACACATTCACGATGTCTTCTAAGATCTGTAACATTATTATGACAAAAATCAAAGGAGCTGACGTGAGCCAATACTGTAACACCTGAAATTCTGAGTCTACTTTATCAGTGCGGAAAGCAGTTAATGGCGTGGATTGTTCTTCTAGTGCCATATATTGATATCCACTTTGTAAATCTAAGGATGAGAATATTTTTACTCCTCCTAACTGAGGCAAAACATTTATTACTTGCATACTCATCCTATCAGGGACTGTGTTTGAATTTGACTTACAATAATCAATTACCAATCAATAACTTTCATCTTTCTCTAGCATTAACACCCTGGGGAAATTGGAATGAGATTTAGAAGGCATTTCTTTTATAATTTTATCCACTATATGACGTTGGCTGATAGGCAGTTTGTAATTAGGCAGTTTGTCATCTAGGATTTTTTCTGTTGCAAAACATCTGTTCTACCTAACCAATCATCTGTAATAGCTATTCCCTGCTTATATTCATTCAATACTCCTATTAATCTATCTCTGTACTATGGGAAATGAGTATTATGGATTTCCTTGTCCATTGCTTTATTTATATTTACCACATTAAAGAATGCCTCTCCCCTACCAGTGATCATTTTATTAATTCCTACTCCTATACAAAATTCATTACCCGCCAACAGATTAAGTAATTTATCCGAGTAATTAATTATATATGTAGCGCATTTATTTCCCTTCACCCTGACTAACGACTTGTTCATTTTGACCAAATCTGGCCAATCTTTCGGGAATTAATACTGCTTCAGTAACATGTCTGTGCGTCCTATTGAATACACCATAGTTAGAGTATTACGCAGTAATGCTATTTATTTAGATAACATAAAGTTTGTTTTATTGTCGTCTGCTGTGTTGATTAGACATATTTCCCCAGTTTGCACTTTAACTCAAAAACTTGAATTTACCTCTATTTCTTTATTTTGTTCGGTTTCATTCATTGACTTAAGTAATTTGAGTTTAATTTGCCTAACAGCAAAGCTTCTTGGAATTCGTCTCTATTTGTACTATAATATTTTCTGTGGACCCTTTTCATTCATAGTACATATTGTGTCATCACAAGGAGAAAATTTACTTTATTCTATATTTCCTATTTCTAAACTCTCTCCCTCTTTCTCTTCCGGAGTCCGTTATAACTAACAAAGCTGTCTCCTGCATATTGGCCATATTTGTAGTAGACTTGACCTCGACAAGCTGAAAACATACCTACTGACTATTTCCCTTTAAATTCAACCTCCTATCTTTACAATAAAAAATTGCTCCATAGTTTTGAATCTTCTTCAAATGAAATAAAAACTCTAGCTGGAAACACTAACGCTTGGCGTATTGTTTCCAATAACTCATTATTTAGGTTTATATTTCTTATATTGTTAATCTCATTGACAGTTACTCCCTTAACTACCGTGTCCTCGCACCTTATAGTGAAGGCAGGAATATCTAAATAATTAGTCAATTTATGGAGTCATAATGTTTACATAACCCTACTGCGTGAATCTAACAAACTGAGACATTCTTTTCCTTCTCTTTAAATATTTATTGTTGGTAGTACCCATTTTCTGACGGAAGTACTAGCTGTTTGCAACGTGGATGAGCCTCCATTACCTAAAGTATCCTTCCTATTTAGTGTTACCTTATTTTACTGCCTTTTATTCCTGCTCAGTAGTCACTTACTAGTATTTTGTTTTATATCCGCAAATCTTTTAAAATTAGAGTTATCTTTTGCGGGTGGCTGAAGGGTATTCTGAGGAGTGTTTTCTGTGTTTTCATCATTTTTCTTATCTTTGTACCAACATTCTTGTTCTTCATGACCTCCATTTTCACATTACTTACAATATCTAATCTTTGGCCTAGCTGCCTTATAAAATCTTTCCCTAGGTTTATGTGTTATGATAATTCCTTTGTTTTTATAAGTTTTTATAAAAAATTAGTCCTATGGAAGTACTTGTTATTTGGTGGTTATTAGGGTAATTTTCATCATTACTGTAACCTTTATTCCTATCTTTGCTGTAGTTATCGTACCGCCGAAAAGGCGATCTCTAATTTGGTCTAATTTTTCTGTATTTATTCTTGAATTTTGTTTAAGGTTCTTGTGACCTGTCTAGGATATGGTTAAATTTCTTTAAACTGCCCTATCAGTTAAAACTTCATCTGAATCTACCAGTTTGTTATGGTTATCTGCAAAATTAGTGTTATCTCCTACAGTGATCGTAGGTAAAGACATGATATCTCCCCTAACTACTCTTAAATGATTCTGAACATGTGTATACAGACTAGCGATGAAGTCACCCTTAAACTTGGCATACATAAATCTGAGTAAGTTCAATATTCGATCTGTCTCTTTGTCAGAAAACCACAATAATCTCTATCACTCGTTAAATTCATGAAAAATTAATGTGGTATCGGCATCGCCCACGTCTACATTTACTACGAGCATGGGCTACTTGATTTTCGCTGCTTCATCAGTTATTCTAGAAATAACGATCCTACTTTCCCTATCAGCCAACCATTCAACTACTTCATATTCCTCTAATATTTATTTATCTGGGTTATCCGAAAAAAAAAACGTCTGGTTTTTGTTGTTATTACTAATGAATTCATAATGGGGTTGTTTGTTCCTACGTTACTCTCCAAACTATGATCTATACGGAAAGTCGGGAGTCTTTGACCTGCACTTGAACTTCTTTTTTGGATACGTGGTTGTCTGTCTATGGTTGTCTTAAATTGTATTGGGCTAAGGTATAAATTATACTATCCAAACTCATATGTTAAGCACACACAGAGACCAAAAAAAAATATACTGTTAAATGAGATACACACTGAGAAAAATGGAAGAGATCAAACATAGTACTAACATATTTCCTAACAGTCTTTTCCCTTTCCCCTTGACTAAAAATTTTTCTTTTTCATTCCTTGCCAAGTTCATTAAGTGGTATCTGCAATTAATTTTTCAATTGATTTGTTGAATAATACACGATAATAATCAAGTAACTGCTGCCACCGGTGTAATGCTTTGTTTGAATAAAATCTTCTCAAGTAAGTTAATTTCATCAAAGTTATTAATTTAATTCACTAAATCAAAGTTAAATATTATATCAATCAGGCTAATTTCTCAGAAAATGCAGGTTATAGCTAAAATCATGTAGTTTTGAATTTTACTAGTTACTAACAGTCGTGAAGAATATAAATTACAAACAAGTCATTAAAATAACAGCATAAATTCTAACTGTGAAAGTGAAAACCGAAGAGTTCTTTCTTGGGTGGACCTTTAGTTCTGATTCACCTGGTTGTTTGAAGCCTGAGTGAGCAATTATCTGGCAGTAACTTTATCCTTCTGGAATTGTAAACATTGTACAGTCTGTGCATCAAGTGCATGTGATGGTGAATTCCAGTGAATTTAGTCTTCTGGAAGCGTTCTAGATGTTGTAGAGACTGTGCAGTAAATAAGCAAGATATCAGTCGATCACCTTATAAGCAGTTCCCCATCCTGTATCTCAGGCTGGAGGTTGTCATAATCAGCCATGAAGAACAGCGAACCTATTGCTGGAGGAGACATGGGTCGCTGAAGGAGTGTGCGGGGAATCAGTAAGTGGGTTGCAACTCTAAGTCTTCATGACTTAGGAACGTCTCTGGATGCTGGCTGGACAGGATAAGGGTGATCGTTCTCACTCACCTTCTTTCATACCGCAGGGTTTCATTGTGTGTCCATGATGGCGTCCCTTTCAAGGATGCGGGCTAAACTTCCAGCGACCGCTTCTGTCACCAAACAGCGATTCTGATATATATCGGGCCTGTGCCAGCGTTACCGTTGTATTACTTGTTTCGACTAGCGGTGTTTTCACTTTCATGCCTGCACCTTCATTTCTTTGTTAACGATAAGTGGGAGTAATGGATAAAAATCTTGATTTACAAAGCTCATAAACTACACCAACAGCTCATTTTGCTTCTCTGTAAATATGCATCTCTATCTTTACATGTTTTAGA
>NC_090730.1:72396290-72428790 GCF_036898095.1 Palaemon carinicauda | reverse complement strand
GTTTCCCTTAGGCTCTAATTATTTTTGACATATCTGATCTTTTTGATAATAACTCTATGATTGTGTTACGAGCAAGAGCTCACCCATAACTAAAGTGAATTTGATAATTTTTTGGAGCTGAAGCATTACGTAACCGCGAAATGAAATATTCATGATCCACTCAAGTACTGTTGCGAAGGGCGATGGAGTACCCACTTATGATTTTCAACAAGCTTTGGTCTGCTTAACAATGTTTTAAACATTAAGAGCTGAATTGAAATGGTTCATTGTATTAAGGGTATGTTTGCACACAGTTTAACATTTACTTGTTGTGTCGGTCATTGGGATATTGCGTGTTTTGTTTTGATTAATTTTGAAGCGTCCTTTCCTGGGCGTTGCAGGACCAGCTAGATCTGTTTGAATTGTACTTGATTGTGATATATTACCGACCATTTTAATTTCTTCTTGGTACAAGCATAGTGTCACATCATGTTCTAAAGCTTATGGGTGCACTGACGTATTTATTAATATTTTCAATTTTATTAAAGTTTGGAAGTGCTAGACTGTGGACGTGTTGTGTCAAGCTCTGCTATTCATGCCCTGAGTCACTTTTTAGCTTTGTGTTTCTCGCTTAGAATATCATTGAAAAGATATTAGTTAGTCTTATGGAGAAACCTAAGTGATAGGAAACAATGCACCATTTGTGTTCCTAACTGTGTCTGCTTCATATGTAATGAAACGGATGGACAACGGAGAAAATTGATAGTTTGTGAATGTAAAAGACTCTACCATAAGAGATGTGTGCATATAGTGACAGCCATTAGTGAGATTGAACGGAATAACCTACACTGATTATGCCCACACTGCATACGTGAACCCAGACGAAACAATTTAGTATTATCAAAATTGAAGGAAGATGTAAATGTGAGAAATCTGGCCCTGAACGAACAAAATGTGAAAATAGATGACTTGAAAAACAAACTTGCGGACCTTAGCGCAGACGCAGCAAATTCCACCCAGACTACCGACCTCACTGAGAAAGTTGACATTCTTGCCATGAATATGGAATCAATTAAAGCAACACTTTAAACACTGATAGTCCCAAAACCGGAGAAACCGACATTTGCTGACAAAGTTAAGGAAAAATAATCTATTAATAATAAAATCAACTAAAATTACTTAAAGAAAAAGTGAGGTTGAACAAGCACTTAAAGACATTCCTATACTTAACACGAGGTCAACTACGAATGGAAATGTTATTGTAAACTTTGCAAACAATATGATCAGAGAAGAGGCGGCAAACAAAATTCAGATATTGGTGGCTTACAGTGAAACGAGAAAAGTCGGAAAACTGAAACCCAAACTAATGATATGCAATGTATACAATGATGAAGATGATGTAGTAAATGCTTTGATTCCAAGAAATCTCTGCTTGCACCATATTCAAAATATAGAAAATAAGATAAATGTAGTCCTGAAAAAGAATGCCTCGTGGTGGGGGGGGGGGACCACCCACTATGTGCTGAAATGTGATCCTGAAGTTCGGAGGGCTATTCATGATACAGGGGTCAAAGTTTCGTTACGATGGGGTATATATAACATACGTGAAAGGTACCACATGATCACATATTATCACTGTCAAAGGTATGGACATTTTGAAAAAGATTACAAGTCTAAGAATGAAGATAAAGTCCGCGGGAAATGTTCAAGGAGACACTCCGCCAGGGAGTGTAATTCAGAAGTGTCAAAATGTATAAATTGCACAAAGTTAAACAGACCAAGAGACCACACAGTAAATTCTAGAGACTGCAATGCGTATGACTTGTAATTGAAAAGACGAGCAGAAAATACTAATCATGGTTACTAGTGATGTCATAAACTGTGGCTATGTAAATATACAATCTGTAGGTAATAAGACTTCAAATTCGAGAATGGATAAACGAGAAATATTTAGATTTATTAGCATTATCTGAAACATGGCTAAATAACTTGGATAAGGCAAAGATCTCTGAAATGACGGACTCTTTATTCATAAAAGTTACTCAAATTTCAAAACGTTGAAAAGAATTAGTGTAACAAGCTTTAAATATATAGGAATAAAATTTACGCCAGTATATAGAAAAATATCCTTTTTAACAATCTACACGCTTCCTAGAACAAAAATTATCTTTTTTGAAGAACTCTGTGCTCTCATTGAGCTGATTATCATAGAGAAAAACGAATTAGTTAAATATGGAGACTTAAATTTTTGCATGGATAATGCATCAAATCCTGACGCTTTGGACTTTAGTCAGTTACTAGAATCCTGTCGACTAATGAATAATGTCGACTGCACAACTACTTTAACTGGGCATACGCTAGACTTAGTTATAAGTGATGACATGAATAATATTGTATCTGATATAAAAGTCGAAGAGAAATGTACTATCTCCCAAGTACACAAACTTATTACGTTTAGTCTACCTCTACAGAAACATGCATTAGTAAAGAAAATAAACTATTGACATAAATCAAATTTTTCTCACCCTGTATTTATTGAAGAAGTTACAAACAAAAAATAAATGATGCTATCAACATACCCTGTGAACATGATGACCAACGTCTGTTAGGAGCTAAGTGTGCTAACTGTCTCATTACCACTTACAATAAAGTGAATAAAAGTGAATATGATACCATGTGCCCACAGATGGAAAGGACCATAACCATAAAAGACCAATCTCGTTGGTTTGTTGGAGAGAATTTGGTAAAGAAAAAAAAAGGAGGGAAAAAAGACGTAAAGAAAGAAAGTGGAATAGGTTAAAAACTGAAAGTACCTGGATAGGATACAAAACTTCTACGTGTCAATATAACTGCCTACTAAGGAAAAAAAGTGAATACAATAAGAGAATGATCCTCGAAGCAGCAACAGACATAAATAAGTTATATCGTCTCCTGAATGGTATAATGGGAAATGCAAAAGAAAAGAAGATACCTTATGGATACAGTGACTAGGAACTAGCAAATGATTTTCTAGTTTTCTTTAAAAACAAAATTGAAAACATAACCAGGTCATTTGTAAATAGCTAACATGAGATTAATGATACACCAGGCACTCAGACAAAATTAAAAAAGATTTAACAACATAACACAAGATGAGGAAAGAAAAAAAAACTACGCGATCGATCCTATGCCAATATCTGAAGTAATGAGAGAGAGAGAGAGAGAGAGAGAGAGAGAGAGAGAGAGAGAGAGAGACTTTTCTAGTCTAGCCAAAATAATAATGAGAATAGGAAATTCACGCATTGATGAAAGTAAGTTTCCTAAAGCTGAGAAAATGGCTATAGTCACACCAGTTCTAAAAATGCACTGGGCTACCAAGAAATAAGCCCATATAGACCTATTTCAAATCTATCCTTTGTTTCAAAAGTGCTTGAATGTGTAATTCTTGAACAACTAGTCAGCCACTTAGAAGTAGTAGAAGCTTTACCTGGCAACCAATCTGTTTACAGAAAACTATACTCTACGGAGACAGCCATCTGCTCTGTTGTAAATGATATGCTAGAAATCATGGATGAAAATAAATGTGGTATCTTAATAATGCTTGATCTCAATGCTGCTTTTGGTACAGTGATGATCTACGCTCCATCGGCGTTCAAGATCAAGCTTTCGAATACCTAAAAGTCTACTTAGTTGGTAGAAATTATTGTGTACAAATTGGAAACTCTTATTCATCATAAGAACCCTTAAACAGAGGGGTACCTCAGCGGAGTGTACTTGGTCCAATCTTATTCTGCATTTATATAATTGGTCTATCAAAAATTCTACAAAGGCATGGCGTGAAGTTTAAACTATTTGTAGGTAACACACAATTTTACTTCTTCATAAATGATATACATAACAATACTGAAACTCTAAACCGAATCCTTGATAGTATTAGAGAATGTATGACATTTAACCAACCAAGATTAAATGAGAACAAAACTGAATTCACAGGTGGTGGGCCAGAGAAACAGCGTGAGAAACTTAGGTGATATTCAAATGAACATAAATAATGACTCGGTGCCGATATCTAGTAAAGTTCGATATCTAGGTGTATTTCTTGACTGTAACCTGTCTCTAAATGGCCAAATAAATAATGTAATAAAAAGTGCTGGTTATCATCTAAGAAATATTGCGTTTATAAAAAAAGTACCTGGATGAAAATTCTGTAAAGAAACTTGTGATAAACTTTGTTATTACCAGGACTGACTACTGCAACTCTATCTACTACAATCTACTAAAAGTGCAACCTAAGAAATTACAAAACATAATAAACAGAGGAGCAAGACTGATAAAAGGTGTCCCACTTAGAGAGAGGATCACCCCTATACTAATCGATTTACACTTGCTGCCAATTAAAGCGAAAATTGATTTTAAAATATGTACAATAACCCAACAAGTTATCAGAACCGGGCATCCAAAATACTTAAGACAATTGCTACATATTGCACAGCCAACAAATCGTGTCGACACGAGAATAGTAACAGATGGCTTCAAACTTTGGTACCAAGATATATGCCTACTGTAGGCTCCAGTGCCTTTAAATATGCGGCCCTGAGACTTTTCAACAAGCTCCCATGAAACATTCGAATGATTGAGGACATTAAGACTTTCAAGAGGAAACTGAAGACTTTCTTATTTCATGAGTCTTTTGACAGTGACGATTTAACACTAAATGAACAATACGCCATATGAAACGTTTAATACCCTGAACGAACAAGGTAAAACGACAGTGGAGGTCCTGTAGAGAGTGTGGTTCCCTTGCTGTATGGGACCGGAAAAGCAGCCATCAAAGTAAGGAAAGTGTTGAATCAAAAGTGATGATATAACTGTTTAAGACAAGTGTAAATTTTTTATTTTAATTGCTCAGTAGCTTAAACATTAACGTAACTTGCTCGTAACAAAATGAAATGGTACTAAATACTTTGATAGAAATCAACTGTATAATTTGGATACAGGCAATGCATATAGTAGCACATAATCGTCTTTTGGTTATCTTTAAAAGAATACTTACCTTCTTTATTTCTCATGATTTGGCAAAGGCGAATGTATATAGACATATGAATTATATGATTATGTAATATGTTACGTGAAACTACTACTTGCTTCCGCTTTATTATACAATAGGTAATAAAATATAAGAAATGTAGCTTCTATGTTTGTAGTAAAATCACTTTTTGTAAGTAATCTGTATTATATAATCTTTAAACTTTATTTGTTATAACTCTATTACCGAGTAGATTTTTGTCACTATTACTCATAAAAATATTAAAGCAGTAGACCTAAAGAACTCTAAGTTAGAGCATTTCAATTGATTGATTTTCATGACTTTCTGAACTGTAAAACATAATCATAATCCATAGGAACGTACTTGATAAGGTATAATTATGATTAATCTCCAAATCGTTTTAAACTTCGTATTCTTTCCCCCTTGGGAATATCATGTAGGTAGTACAAACAAATCTCAACCTTTATCAACGGTATTGCTGTTCATTTAATCGCAAAATACCTTTTCAAATACATCTTGAATAATGGATAAAAAATATTGAATGTTTAATTAATAAAACAGTGTTCATCAGTCTTGTTAAGTAAAGATCAATTTTCATCTGGAATCTACTAACCAAAAATTACTTATAGACTAATAAAAATAGTAATTCAAAAACAGATTCTTAACAAATCTAATAGTTATAATTTTGAAGTAATACAGCAAACATACAATATATGTTTGTAAGAATATTAAATTAAGTAAATTAAATACAGAAATATCCCTTCATATTTATCACATTATTTTCAAATGATGATGGCTTTAATAATATTATCAGTATCGATAACAACAGAAATTATGAATAAATAATAACAGCAAAATCAACGAATATAAAAATAACAATAACAATATGTTGTTTTAATGGTACAAATTCTGATAAAGGAGGCTCCAACACATTTAAATATTGATATGATGGCTTTAATAATATTATCAGTATCGATAACAACAGAAATTATGAATAAATAATAACAGCAAAATCAACGAATGTTGAAATAACAATAACAATAACTTGTTTTAATGGTACAAATTCTGATAAAGGAGGCTCCAACACATTTAAATATTGATAAAAATGTTGGCCCTCTTTATTATAGGACAGATCTGTACGCATGTGTTTCATATACGTTCATAGACTGTAACGGTTTTTATTTTTTATTTTATCACTCTCTCTACCCTGCGATGTTAAAAGAGTATACTCTGTTTTCTTGCTAGCACAACTTTTTTCATGTTTGAATTTTTGTGAGGTTCTTGCTCGCACGTCACTGTATAAAAATCGATGATTGTTCAATAAAGTTTAGTTGCATTCACCTCACCTTTCAGTGTTCACTTAATGGCTCGCTCGCAAATTGGTGACCAGAAAAAATGTCCGCTCTCTTCCACCTGCTGCCTCACTGCTGTGCCCTACTATTTGAAGATGCCACCCACTGAACCTGCCTCTTTGGCATACGCCGCCTTGATGAAGATACCGCCCTTCGCCAGCGGAAAAGCATTCGCCTGGTTCCAACTTGCTGAAGTCCAGTTTTGTATCAACGGCGTTACTCAGTCAAGTACCAAAGCATATCATGTTCTCGCGGTGATCCCCAAGAACACTTTCCCGGAAATCTAAGATTGGCTGCACGAGCAAGGGGACCCCACAGTAACGTACATCGCCCTTAATTCATACCTCCTGGAGCAGTACTCACCATCGCCAGCCAACCCATATCAAAACTTTTTCAGGTCTAGACAACCATTGGGGAATCAAAAGGCTTGGCCCGTCCTCAGGGAAATGACCAGTATCGCTCGCCTACAACCTGCTTTATACGCTCCTTCTTGGGAAGTGAATCTACTTCGTGCTGTTTCGGTACAGCGCCTACCCGAACCAGCTTGAACTGCCATTTCCAATGTTTATATTTTGCATATGAAGGACCTGCCCTTATGGACAGCCACTTCACCAACTTTAAGACCTATATCAGGGCCTCCACTCCTTACATAGTGAAGAACTATTAAACATCAACCAAAGATGTCGTCAATGCGGTAGGAAACAGACGCCCACACCATGATGTGCTGGAGTGGCGGGAAAACCACCCACCACCAGCCACTCGTTCACCACCCAACACTTGTTCATGCCCTCACCAACAACCTTTACAGCCACTTACTGACACCCATCTACTGCAGTTATGATAGTACCACTCCAGATTAGGGGCTGCCTCAAAAACATATTCAAACAGTTTTCAATGGCCAAAAAATGTGTAAGTAGGCCAATGTTTATGGAAGTGACCTCCCCTGTCATTAATCTTTTCTTTTTGCATGATACGAATACGAGCATACAATTTTTGGTAGACGCGGGTGCTTGCAGTTCTCTTCTGCCAAGGCCACTCGGCAGGACAGTACGTAATTTGTCTAATTGTGCTGACGTCCACCTAGTAGCTACCACCTGATTTGCGATCCCCACGTCTGGTTACGAGAACTTCATATTACCATTTGGAATCGTCAAATATCAAGGAATGTTTCTCATTGCTGACATCACATTGACAATCCTCAGCGCGGATTTCTTTTCACATTACGAACTCCTGGTCGATGTTGCTCACTGACGGCTGGTTAGTGCTGAATCTTACTCGTCAATACCTTGCTCTCCACATCAGTGCACCCATGGATGCCTACACCCACCTCCTCACATTGTACCCAATAGTTTTTCGTCCAGAACTTCATCAAAGACCCAGGGTTCCTGCCAAACATGATATTTATCACCATATAAAGAAGATGGTCCCCCAGTATTAACCATATTCAGGCATCTGGATCGTTTGGCAACCACTAAAAACTATTGATCGAAATACAAGAAATGGGAGTTTGCTTATAGGCCTCAAGCCATAGGCATCATCCTTACACATCGTTCTAAAGAAAGATGACATTCTTTGTCTATGTTGGGATTAAAGGTGCCTGAGTATGCACCCAGAAACAGATACCTACCCCTACACAACACTGCCGACATGACCTCCTACTTACAAAAAGGAAAGGTTTTCTCCATGCAAGACCCCCTAAAGCGATATTATAAGGTGACCATAAACCCAGGAGATATCCCTAAGGCCACCATCACCGCCCCCCCCCCCCCTTGATAAATACACTTGCAAATACTCCTGTTCAGGTGTATGTAATGTTGGGGCCACTTTTCAACGTCCCATAGACCATATCTTAGTATTATCAATATTTTTTCTTTATTATTATCATTATTATTATTGTTATTATTTTTATTATTATTACTATTATTATCATTATTATTATTATTATTATTATTATTATTATTATTATTATTATTATTATTATTATTATTATTATTATTATTATTATTACTAGCTAAGTTACAACCCAAGCTGGAAAAGCATGACGCCATAAGCCCAAGGGTTCCAACAGGGAAAAATAGCCAGAGAGGAAAGGAAATAAGGAAATGAATGAACGATATGAGCAGTAATGAAAAAGAAAAATAAAATATTTTAAAATCAATAACAACATTAAAACATATATTTCATATATAAACTATGAAAAGACTTTTGTCAGCCTGATCAACATAGAAACATTTGCTGCAAGTTTTAACTCTTGATGTTCTTCTGATTCAACTTCCTGATTAGGAAGATCATTCCACAACTTGGTCACAGCTGGAATAAAACCTCTAGAATACTGTGTAGTATTGAACCTAATGATAGGGAATGCCTGACTATTAGAATGAACTGCATAACTAATATTACAAATAAGATGATGGAACTGTCCAGGAAGATCCGAATGTAAAGGATGGTCAGAATTATAAGAAACATTATGCAACATGCTTAATGAACTAATTGAATGACTGATATGAAAATTATGTATAATTAATCTAATAGACCGTAAATTCTTGTCCAACAAATTAAGATGAAAATGAGCAGCTGAAGACCAGACAGGAGAACAATAATGAATAATAGGTAAAATGAAAGAATTAAAACTCTTTTTCAGAATAAATTGATCACCAAAAATATTATAAGACTTCATTAATAAGCCAAAGATTTGGGCAATTGAAGAAGCCACAGATCTAATGTGTTTCTCGAGAGAGAATTTTCTGTCGAGAAGCAATGCTAAAATTTTAAAAGAGTCATTCAGAGTTAAAGAAACATTATCAATGCTCAGATCCGAATGTTGAGGGGCCACTGTCCTTGAGTACTTACAATTATCTTTGTGTTTTATTAGGATTCAACTTCACACCCCAAAATTTGCACCATGCACTAATTTTAGCTAGATCTCTATTGGGGGATTCAGCAACCTGAGATCTACATCCAGGAGATGGAATTGATGAAAAGAGAGCATCATCATCAGCATATGCAACAGGCTGGTTTTCTAGGCCAAACCTTGTGTATATAGTATGAAAGCATTGGTCCAAGAACACTACCCTGAGGGACACCAGATATCACCTACCTATACTCACTATGGGGTCATCAACCCCAACCTTTTTTGCAATTTTTAACTTAAAAATTCAGTAATGATGCTATGAAATGAACCACCCACTACCAACTGTTTGTGTTTGAAAACAAGGGACTAATAATACGGTCAAAGGCAGCACTAAAAACAAGGCCAGTTCTACGGACTTCCTGACCACAATCAAGGGATTTATGTACAACATTGGAGATTGTATGAAGGGCATCACATGCTCCAAGGATTTAACGAGAACGAAATTGAAAGCTAGAGGAACAGATGATTATCTTCAACAACCCTATTAAGACGTTTTGCTAAAAGAACTTTAAAAACTTTAGATGATATAGGAGTTATGTAAACTCATCGGTAATCAGTTGGACTTCAGCTACCACAAACATATTCATATGGTGGAGTAGCAAAACCAATTTTCCTACAAGTGCTACAAGCTCCTCTTCTTGTTAAATTACACAAAATAACACATAACTTTAGAGCTAAGATATCTAGTCTTCAAAAAAAAAAAAAAAAAAAAAAAAAACAGGAAGAATACCATTTTAGTCTGTACCTCCATAAGCATCAAGATCCTTCAAGAGAGTTAATACTATATCCTCAGAAAAACTGGAATGCAGAAGTTCAAGTTTCTTAATACTCTGCTTGCTGTCAAATACATCAGCCAAAAGGGTTGCCTTTTCCATTGGACAGCGAGTGACAGAGTCATCTGGTTTTAGTAATGGAAAAACTGTTGCATTTACACCAAAGAGTATTGATTTAATGGTAGTCCACCACTTAACTCATTGGTTGTACCAAAAAGGGTTTCTTTTTATGGTGAAATTGTATTGCTTTTCAGTTGAACCGTGAACACTTTGAGTAAAAGTCCTAAGCTGCTTATAGTTATTCAAGGTCAAATGTAATTTATTACCATTCCAAACAGGATAGGCCTCCTGCCTCTCTAAATAACAATGTCTTCAATCATCATTGAACCATGGTTTGTCCTTCACTCGACACCTTAGCACATGAG
This sequence comes from Palaemon carinicauda, assembly GCF_036898095.1. Taxonomy (NCBI): domain Eukaryota; kingdom Metazoa; phylum Arthropoda; class Malacostraca; order Decapoda; family Palaemonidae; genus Palaemon; species Palaemon carinicauda. Next base: position 72,418,324 of record NC_090730.1, on the reverse strand, counting down.
AAGGGATAAGCTTATAAATTAAGCTGATTACACTCTCATTCAAAGGAAAAACTGGACGTTTCCTTCTGAGTATGTTATATGGACGATATACTTGTGTTCTCATCCTCCAAAGAGGAACATCTCCATAACTTATGCATCATGTTCAACCGTTTATAAGAGAATATCCTTGTAAGCCAACACAACAAGGGTACCTTCGGTATAAGCAAAGTATAGATCTTAGGGCACTGCATCACTTTTGAAGGACTCCACCCCCTCCGTGAGAAGGTAGCAGCTGTTCAGAACATCCCCATGCCCTCGGCAGTCAAAGAACTGCAAGAATTTTTCGACATGATAAACTATTATAACCATTTCGTGCCAGCCCTTGCAGCCACTCTTGCCAATCTATACAGCTCCCTCAAGGGTAAGCCAAGAGACCTAAAGTGGGGTCCTATTCAAGAAGTTGCCTTCTGTAACACAAAGAATTCCCTACCAACCGGTACTGCTCTCTCTTTTCCCATACCCCATTCAAATCTCCCTCTCTCCACCGATGCAGGGGATGTATTTAATGGGGCAGTACTTTAACAGGTGGTGAACAGCTTAACCCGCCAATGGTGACCACGAATTGATGGCGGGGGATTTGTTTGTCTGTCATTTTTACTACTTCTTGGAATGTATACCTTTCGTCATTTTCAAGGGAGTCCCATGCCTGCCTTTACTTGAAAGTCCGATGTGTGGTCTGCCCCTCAATGCCAAAATCTCTCCTCGTTGGCTAAAAAAAATTTCACCCTTCGAAACATCACTGGTAAAAATTAATCCGGGTACCGATGCCCTATCAAGAAACATATTACCCGCCATTTACCTGGGATTGGATTACAAAGCCTTGATAGAAGCCCAACGAAGTGAGCCATGACACCAAGCATGTAAGTAACCCTACATATCCCTCACCCATTGGGAGAATGTCTCTCCCAATGACTACAACACCATCCTCCTCTGTGACATAAGTAGAGGTAGACCTAGAACGTGGATACCTGCCCCCATGCGCCAACAGGTGTCTGATTTCATATATGGCCTTTCATATCCCCCTCTCCTTTCTACTGAAAGGCTACTGAGGATGAAAATCATTTGGCATGGTATTACTGAGGATGCTAAGGATCAGGTAAATGTTAAATCTCAAAAGTATATTGACATACTTATTCAGGAGTGGGCACCTTTCCTCAACGCCAGTGGCAATTTTCTTACATTCACGTCGACATAGTAGGTCCCCTACCTACATCATAAGGACATCTTTGCCTGTTTACATCCATCAACCCGTCCAGTAATTGGCATGAATCCATTCGCATGGAAAGTTCAAAGGCCGCCTCTTGTATGTCTGCCTTACTATTAGCAAGAATTGCGAAATTTGGTATCGATGACCATCTTATTTCTGATAAGGGTATCACTTTTACCTATCAATTGTGAACATCATTAAAGAATCTCCTGGGAATCACCCTACATTAAATAACCGCCTATAGCCTGCTGCCAATTGAATTGGTGAACGCTTTCATCGACCCCTTCAAGCAGATTTTATGTCCCACTGCAAGAACTTCGTCTGGTTTACCCTGCTGAGGACCACTCATAAAGATGCCTTGTATGTCTCATCAGCTAAAATGGTATATGGCGACCTGTTAGTCAGCCTTACCGAATTTTTTCCGTCAGCAACCTCCTCCAACAATCTACAGCGCCTACATCACTTGCTGGAAAAAAATTACTCCATGTCACCTGACTTACAAACCCTCAGCTAAGCAACTCATACTAACATACCTACATTCGCCAAAACAAGTTTTCCTGCGCAACAACACTAGACAGCTACCGTAACGCCCCCATACACGAGCCCTTTGTACCTATATTCCTGCTTGCAAGTCCCTCTATAAAAACTTGATGATTGTTTAATAAAGTTTAGTCTCATTCACCACTCCTCTCAGTTATCACCTAACAGCTTGCTCTCACATATCTTAGGTCTTGTAAGTTTTTAGTGGATTTTCTTTTTTTTATTATTCTCGTTGCAAAAGGAGGAATATCTTTGGCTTTGAAAACCAGTGAGGAGAAGTATATTAAATTTATAATTTCTTAAACGCATTAAAATGATTTGCAATATGATATCTATTGAAAATAAAATTCAATATTATAGGCAGAACTTTGATAAACAAAATATTGTTATAAGGGAATATATTCATTGGAATACATCTTAATCATTAAAAATAATGACAGTCATGGGCAGATGCCTTTGAGTGCTTGATAGAGAGAGAGAGAGAGAGAGAGAGAGAGAGAGAGAGAGAGAGAGAGAGAGAGAGAGAGAGAGAGAGAGAGAGAGAGAGTCTGGGCATATGTTTTTACTCAGTTTAGAAACAAAGTTGAGGACGATCGATGGCTTTTGTAGGAGACAAAGGAATAGATCAGAATTATATATATATATATATATATATATATATATATATATATATATATATATATATATATATATATATATATATATATATATATATATATATATATATATATATATATATATATATATATATATATATATTCTAAACTGGTTGATCAATTGGCCAGGTGAAAGAGATTGAAGAAAAAGCCACTAATGTCATTTGCAAGTGCATTGGATACATCTTATACCTCTTATATCACAATACTTTACAGTTTAATTCAAGTTTTGAAGATTATAATTTGTACCGTACTTTTTTCACACATGATCCTATACTGTAACGGTATTTTCTTTTTATATCATGCCTCACACCTCACTGTTAACAGAACCTGTTTAAGCCCGTTTTATCATGAATCATTTTGTTTGTATTCTTATGACCTTTTTTACCTGAATATGTTGTATATAAACTGGCTGTCTGTTGAAATATAGTTACTTGTATTCACCTCTCCTTTCAGTTACAACCTAACAGCTCAGTCTCATATTGGTGACTATCAAAGCGACCAGCTCCCTCCCGCCTTCTCCCTCATTGCTGTGTCTCACTGTTTGATGATGCTGCCTTCTGAATTTGAATCTGCTATCAACACCACTCCCATAAAACTACCACCATTTGCCAGTACATAACAATTCACCTGGATTTAGAACGCAGAGGTCCAATTTCGCATCATGGTTTTGACTCGCTCAATCATCAAAGTATATCTCTGAGGACACTTTCTCGGTTTGTTTTGCGAGCAAGGGATACCCAAATAGCATACAACATCCTCAAAACATACCTCGCGGAGCTTTACTAATCATCATTAGCAGCCCGTATAGCCAATCATTTTAAAGGTTCTCAACAAACATTGGGGGACCAAAAGGCTTCACTCACTCTAAGTGAAATGACCAGTATCGCTCGCCTGCAACCTGCTGAAGATGGTTCTCCTCATGAGGAGAACCTACTTTGTCCACTTTAGGTATGACGCTTACCCGAAAATGTATGCACTTCCACACTCGACATTAATATTTTTCCTATGATGAACCTGATGATCAAACTTGACGCCTTTAAAGACAGCACCTTCACCACCTTCAAGATCCCCATCAACGCCTCATCTCCTGACGAAGAGGACAACTAATCAACATTGACCCAATATAACATGAATGCTGTAGGACAGACGCCTACAACATGACATGCTGGAGAGGACACAACACCAATCAGCCGCAGTTATGATACTACCACTTCAGATTCGTCGGCTGCTGCAAAAAAGTGTGGAACGCTTGTCATAGGCCCAAAAAGAGTAGGGTGTGGTGGTGAGAATCTGAACTAATAGAGGAAAAATATTTCTTAAAAATAGAGTTTTAGACCGACTGGGCCCCCTCAATTATGAAAATATAGTTTAAGGTATGGCCCTTTGTGTGGTATTATCCTGAGAAACTCCAAGTTGTTATTTTGGAAAAGGAAAAAAAAACTTTTGGCCCGCCATTCTTACACCAGGGAAGAGCTGAATTGGGCGTGTGGGGATAAAAATACTTCAATTTTGACCGCTGCTAATATTTCCACAAAAACATTGGGTTGAATGATATAATTAAATACAAAATAAATTTATACAAAAAACTTGGAAAAATAAATGTATTTATGAAAAAATCAATTGGATTCTACTTAAAATTAAGACTAGCCTGTGCAAAACTTAAACCTAAACACTATAAATAATAATGGACCTTAATTTAAGCTGACACAGCCATGATGGAGCCCTTCCCATTATGATGTAGGCCATTGCATGTGGTGGTGGCCTCCCCTGTCACTAAGCTTTTCTTTTTACATGATGCAGGTATTGGCATACGATTTTTGGTTGGCATGGGTTCTTACTGTTCTCTTCTGCCAAGCCCACTCTCCACGAAATAACATAGTCTTTCTATGTTAGCTGAGGTCCACATGGTAGCTGCGAACGGATCTGCAATACAAACCAACGATTACAAAAATCTCACACTAATGTTTGGAAATGCCAAATTTTATCGAAAGTTTCTTGTAACTGACATCACATTGCTAATCCTCGGTGCAGATTTCCTCTCAAATTTTCACCTTCTTGTTGATATCACTCACTGACAATTAGTCGAAGCAGACGTGCTCATCGACATCCCTTTAATCTGCCCCTCCGACCTCGCGCTCCACCTCAGCAAAATAACAGATGCCTACGCCCACCTCCTCATATCGCATCCAGAAGTTTTCCCTTCTCTTCTCCGCCAAACAACAAATTTCTCGCCACACACGGTATTTGTATTCATAAACACCGCGTGGTCTCCAAATTTAGCCATTTGACACCAGATGATTTGGTAGCCGCTAAAGAAATGTTAGCTGAAATGGAAGTAATAGTCCTTTGCCAAAAGACCTAAAGCTCATGGTCGTCACCCTTATACATCTTCCTGAAGAAAGCTGGTTATCTGTGTCCATATGGGGATTACAGGCCCTAAACATGCAGAAAGAACTGGATCACTAGCCTCTCCCAAAGATTGCAGGCATTGTCTCCTACATGCACAAAACGAAGGATTTCTCCCCGCTCGACCTCATGAAACGATATTATCAGATGTCCCTGAACACAGCAGACATGCAAAAGATAACCATCACCCCCCATATCGGTAAATAAATCTTCAATTACTCCTGTTTCGGACTTTGTAATGCTTGGGCCACTTTTCAATTTCTCATGGTTGGCATCTTACGGGACATCCCCTTTTGTGTATGTAACGTGGATGACATACTTGTGTTTTCTTCCTCTAAAGAGGAACAACTTTGTCAAATCTGTACAGTGCTCGACCGCCTACAACAGAATGGCCTTGCAGTCCGGTATGACAAGTGTACCTTCAGCACCAACAAAGTATCGTTTTTAGGGCACCTCATCAGTCGTGAAGAAGTCCTCTCCCTCCCTGAGAAGGTAGCAGCCGTACAGAACTTCCTCACACACTCAATCATCAAAGCGCTGCAAGAATTCTTGGTCATGATCCACTATTATCACCATTTCCTCCCAGCAATTGCTGACACTCTTGCCCTTTTCCTCCCACTATGCCTCCAACAAGTGCGAGCCAAGAGTCCTGAAGTGTCTGCAGATGAATGAATGTCCTATTAACCGCTGTTGATCTCACTTTTCCCATGCAAGTTTACCAAGCTATTTTTGGTCCTCTTAGGACTAAGTACCACTCCTATAGAGTCCCTGGACGTCTTGGCAACTGAAAAGGTGTATGGAGACCCCTCGGTCACCTTTGCTGATTTTTTCCGTCTTCAACCACTTCCAACAATCTCCAGCACCTCCGTCTTGTTTGGGAAAATTTACTCCTTGCCGTCAAAGATACAAGTCCCTAGCTAAGCAACAAATACGAACAGATATGCATTCAGCAACACATTTTTTTTTGTGCAACAGCACTGGCAAGCCAACGCTAACGCCTCATTACATGGTTCCTTCCCTCGTGATACGTCCCAATACATAGGCTTTCCTAATCAAGATTCGTTGCAAAGAAAACTCGTTCTCCATTGATTGGCCAAAACCTGCATATCTCTTGCAAGATACCCTGCCTAGAGTACGTGTCTCAAGAGCAGGGCACCTCATTTCACACACATGTCTTATTTATGGGAGATCCATGTCCCGCAAATATTTTGTACATGTTCGTACACTGTAACTGCATTTTAATTTTCTTTTATTTTATATCTCGCTAAATTCCTCAATGTTGATAAAACCTGTTTTTCATCAATTATATTTATTTTTTTTTTGCTCTTCTTGTCCTGAACCTGATGTATATATATATATATATATATACATAAATATGTATATATATATATATATATATATACAGCCGTGATAAAAGAAATTGTGAAAGTGAGCAGTAACGCTGTAACCAGAGTCGAAATGAATGTAACTAACTTTATTTCTACTGATATTGAGTTTATATATATATATATATATATATATGATTCTTGATGAGTCAAGAATCATAGGACCTCATCCGATGCCATAAGTTTTCTGAATAATCCCGTTCACCCTTCACCGTCGATTACAGAAGTTTTGAAACATTACTGGCTTTGTTATCTTTGCAGGGTTGCTGAACTTTTTTTTTTTAAATCGTGTCTATTATTAGTATTAGTAGTAGTAGTAGTAGTAGTGGTGGTAGTAGTAGTAGTAGTAGATGATATCTTATGGCACTTTGAAATAAATTGGTTAATTAGCTTCACTACTAAGTGAAGTTTGTTTAATATTTGCTCGATAGAGATGCTATTTAAATCGATTGCCTTCTTCTAAGGCGACTTGAAATGGCTTCGAAACAGACTTATATTCAGACGGACCAGATGGATGAACATCCCTAAGGAGTCAATGGTTCCTAAAATGTTTTGAATCTTTGCAGCAAAAGAAGAAAAGACTTGGTATTCTCCTCCAAGAAACCCATTGTTTGGAAAATGATAACAGTAAGGAAGTATTCCTAATTGAAATTAATTGGAAATATAATTATAAATAAAATGGTTTGATTTAACGCAATTCATTACAGGAAGACTTCCACCTTTTTTTTTTTTATAATAGCATCAATACACATGACATTAAAATATAATGTGTAACCTACTCTTTGAATATATGAAGGCGTATGATTTTTTTGGCTCCTTATAAAACTCAATACAGTCATTTGTTATGAAAAAATAATATTGTAAAAGAACAATTGCTTTCTATACAATCTTCATCATCATCACCTCCTATGCCTATTGACACAAAGGGCATCGGTTAAAGTGCACCAGTCGTCTCTATCATGAGCTTTTAAATCAAAACATCTTCATTCATCATTTCCTAGTTCACGCTTCATAGTCCTAAGCCATGAAGGCCTGGGTCTTGAAATTCTTTTAGTGCCTTAAGGAGCCCTGTTAAGAGTTTGGTGAACAAAAGAGCATCCCAAACTATCTACGTCTATCCTTCCCAATGATATCATCCACATATGACACTCGAGTAATATCTCTCATAATTTTACTTGTATTTCTATCCTGCCATTCAACTCCCAATATTCTTCTGAGGCCTTAGTTTTCACATCTACAAAATGTGTTGGATATTAATTCACTGTCATTCCAGGACTCCTGTCCATGCAATAACATCGATCTCACTAAAGTAATATATGACCTGATTCTTATACGTAATTTCAGGTGATTTGATTTCGAAATTATACTTAACCTAGACATTGTCTGATTTGCCTTTTTTTCAATCTTTCTTTAAACTCAAATTCTAAACATCATAGTTCCTGAATATATGAATGATTCAACCTTAATAATCCTTACCCCTTATAATGATATATCATCCTCCATTCCATATTCTGTTCTCATCATCTCTTTCTTTCCTCTATTTATCTTAAGTTCAACCTCATGTGATATTTCATGCATTCTGATAAGCAAGCTTTGCATGTCTACTTGTAGTGTTGTGCTAAGAAGGACAGTGTCATCAGCATACTCTAAGTCTGCTAATATCCTGTTACCAATCCAGTGCAATCCTTCTCCACCATCCCCAACTGGTCTATGCATTACAAAAGTGACAACATATTCTCGTGAACATATTTAATAAAATTTACACATTTATGAGAAACTCCATGATAACGCAGGACTCTCCACAAAATTGGCCGGTGCACACTATCATAGGCTTTTCCATAGTCCAAAAATGCTATCAAAAGTGAATTTCTATATTTTACACACTTCTGTATTACATGTCTTGAAATGAAAATTTGGTATTTAAAAGTTCTACCCTTTCTAAATCCTGTGTAGATTACTTAATTTTAAAACTTTAAAATTGAAAAACTTTGAAACCTTTTCAAATTGTTCCCCTAATTAACATTTTAATGAATATTTCTTATTCAACAGCTTTGAATATTATTACAAGTCTTTTCTTACAGCATATATGTTATTACCTCCACAGCTTTATAGAATATTTTATGATAGTACTAAATACCCAGTTTTCAATCCCACTTTCACCACAAAACAGTTATTAACTGCTCATTTATGACAAGTATTTAATAATTCTCAACTTAGGTGAGAAGCTATGAAATGCTGAATATACGTTAACATAAGCTCTTAAATCTCAATTCTCATATGCAATTTCTTTTCAGAATTGGCATTAGGGTTGGAAAGCTACAACCTTAGTTGGAAAGACAGGATGCTATAAGCCCAATGGCTCTTACAGTGAAAATAGTTGAACGAGGAAAGGGAATAATGAAATAAACTACGATTGAGACAATGAACAATATAAAATGTATAATGAACATTAACCACATTGAAATAGATCTTCCATTAATAGACTATAACAAACAAGAGGAAGAGAAATAAGATGGAACAGTGTGCCCGAGTGTACCCTCAACCAAGAGAACTCTACCCTAAGATATTGGAAGACCATGGTACAGAAACTCTGGCACTACCCATGGCTAGAGAACAATGTTTTGATTTTGAAGTGTCCTTTTCCTAGATGAGCTGCTCTCTAGAGCTAGAGAATCTCTTTTACCTTTACTAAGAGGAAAGTAGCCACTTAACAATAATAGTGCCGTAGTTAACCTCTTAAGTAAAGATGAATTGTTTGGTAATCTAAGTGTTGTCAAGTGTATGAGGGCAGTGGAGAATGTAGAAAGAATAGGCCAGACTATTCGGTGTATGTGTAGGCAAAGAAAAAATAAGGCGTAAACAGAAAGATGGATCAAATGTAGTACTCTCTGGCCAGTCAAAGGACCCAATAACTGTTTAATGATATCATCTCAATGGGTTATTGGGGCCTTAGTTTCCATATATTCTTTTTTTATTTATACTTATTGCAAAAGCGTATACCAATTGTTAGTTATGACTGTCTACAGGCAGACCTTCAAATAACTATGAAATTAAATTTTTAAGCTATTTCTGACACGTCTTATTTCTCTTTTTGGAAAAGATGGATGGTTTAAGATCTTCGTTTACTTATCCTTGAGATCGGAATTCTATCCTCATACACATAATATCCAATCCTCTGATGACCTGCTTTGTAATCAAACTTTTTTTTCGATACGGCATGAAATTGCCAATTTAAACTCCGAAAGACATCTCAAATTCCGATAAAAGAAATAAATCATACCTTATATTTTCATGAATTTTTGATTGATATATAGAAATGTTTTTTCTCCTTTTTCTTTTTCTATCGGAGGGGATGGGAAAGTTTTATCATCTAATCCCACCAAAATACGTTTATTTAAAAAAAAAAATATTATTATTAATATTATTATTATTATTATTATTATTATTATTATTATTATTATTATTATTATTATTATTATTATAGTCTACACAAACTTGTGATTTATAACGTTGAGTTCTGGGTTCCATCTACCTTCCTAATGCTAGGTTTTCATTATGTACCCGGCGGACCCGGCAGCCCAGTTTTCTCGAAACGTAGTGCAACGTGTATTTTTTGCCATTTTTTCCTCCATATTCAAGGTTTGTTACGGCATTCTAAGTTTTCTTGCGATCTACCACGGTGTCCGCGACATGTCTTGGGAAGAGGGGGAGGGACTTCGCCCGGAGGCTCAAAGGCACACTACGGTTTGGCCAGCGGTCTACCACGTTCCCCCCAGGCCTGTCATGTTCAAATAAGGTCTTTCACGTTCAGATAGGGTGCCTAACGTTTTCGCCGTTCTGATCAAGGTCAGACACGTATTTACCGTTTTGCCAAGGCTTTCAACGGACGAAACGTGGACGTCGGGCAGCTTTGGAGCACGTTTGTGGACACGGTATAAAAATAAATTTTTTTTTTTCCTTGATAGAAATTCTGTTTCAGTGAAAGTAAAACATGTTCGAGATATGAACTGATTTATGATAGATCATTATCATTTTAATTTTGAAAAATGAATATGAATAAAGAGGAAAATTGGAGATTTAAGCTTTATTCATTGGTGACAAAATACTGAAACGCTTATTATGGCGAATACGATATATATATATATATATATATATATATATATATATATATATATATATATATCTTATATATATATATAATATATACATATATATGGTAGGATAGTTAAGCGTTATTATTACTATTATTATTATTATTATCTAATTTACAACCTTAGTTTGAAGAGCAGGATGCTATATGCCCAAGGGCTTCAACAGGGAAAAATAGCCCAGTGAGGAAGGGAAATAAGCAAATAGATAGAATAGTGTGTTTTAGTGTACAAGCAAACAAAAGGACATACTTCCCATTACGCTAAGGAACGCCTCCAAGTTTTGATAAGGCTAACTACGTACTGATACGTTATGTTATGTTTTGTTGCGTTTACCCCGTTTTACTACGGTCTACTAAGTTTTTTGGGCTCAGGCCATGTCGTCCTGATGGAAGTTCCTAAAAGGTAGCTTCCTAGGGTATATTTGATTTCAGTGATATTCCCAGAGAATTTTACCTTAAGGTATCCAGAATTCTAACTCCTGGACCTAATATCCCTAAATAATCTCACAGGGATATTGCATAATATCAGAGGACATATTCTTGACACGTCATATAGCTATCTTCACCCCGAACAGTATTAACGGTTCGAGGGGTTACAGTGACAAGAATCTGAAACGAGAATGAAAAGAGAGCCGCTCATAAGGCATCTCTCCTATTCCGTTTCCAGTGTGTATCTGATGAAGGCAGTAAAGCCCTCTTTATTCCTTTTCGTGTAGCTCTACTACTCGGTATATTCCCTTGTGTTCTCTCGTTATTTTGGATTTAATTCAACATTTTGATGACTTCTCCGGCCTCTTCTGCCTCTGAAAAGTTGATTATTATGTTGACTGTGTATAAATGTAAGCTCCTGTCGTTTTGAATTAAATCAAAAGATATATTAACGTAAACAAGAGCTGTTGCCTACCGGAGGCATCCTGGATGTTATTGCTCGCTATATATGGGTCATTTAGTTAGCTAGAGCGACGTTCCCGGCTTGTTATGCTTTAATAATCTAGCTATTTAGCTCCTCTAGGAATGCTTATATTATACCGTCAGTTTTTAGTTCGGTGATTTAGGTACCCGATCTTGCCCTTCGCGAGGCTTAGTAGCCTAAGCGTCTGGCCCTAGTACTTTCATGCATGATATAAGTTTTTCCGAGTGTTATATTATTGAAGCTATAGGCAAATATTTTATACATGTAAGATATTGTTGAATGTTCTTTCTAAGATTGTATACAAGAGAGTTTCGGTAAATTAGGTAATCGATTCTCACCGCACCTAGGCTAGTAACCTAGGTACAGTAGTATACTTTCGCACATCCCCGATTGTTCTTTTCTCCTCTGGAGGCTAAGTTCAGTCCCTCTCTCTCTCTGAGTAAGCCTTAGGCTCAATCCTAGCGGTTCTATCTGTATAATAATTCAGGTATAACTATACTAGGATATGACTGTCCTGACCTGATAACCAGAGTGACTGGCTTTTTGGGTTAGGGCAGAACATCAGAGTTTCTAGTCTGTGGTCTGCTTCTTCCTAGCAGAGAGAATGAGTTTCCTTTGCTAGGTTAGGGGCAGATACAGGAAGCTTTGCTTCCCTAGTCCACGTCCGAAGGATTCTGTTCGAGATGATTCCTTCCTCTAGTGGTCTAGTAGACTGTCCTGTGTTGTTTTTTCTCGGGCTGAAGAATGAGTTTTCTCTGTTGCCCAGCGAAATAACTTCCCCTAACTTTGTTCTGGTTGGGAGGAGGATAGCAAGTATTGCCAGTCTTCTTCCCTAATAGACAACTCTAGGTTAGGATGAGCTAACCTAACTGCTGAGTGTGTCTCTTGCTAGAACAAAGTATATAGGACCCTTATCCCTTCCCCACCTCTCTTTCTTTTATTATCTTCTGGCCGCAGTCCTACTTCCGTACCTAGTGTAGGTTAGGATAGAGGACCGGCTCAGCTCTCTGCCGGCTGGCAATTGTTCTTCGCAGAGTTAACCCCAGACCTCCCTTGGTCTCTCTTCCATATCCACCGTTAGAGTCCGGCAGGCTTTGGATTCTTTGGAAGCCTGAATGCTACATTCTCCCCTTCCATAAGTTCACTCTTTCTGGATGGATGGTCGTATGGCAATGCTGCCTTATAACCTTACATCCATTCTGTTTCTCTGACTATTGTGTTTTACCCCTAGCCTGGCTGCTGGCTTAACAGCCGACAGCCGGGCAGGTGGAGATATTCTGGTTCTAAGCTAATGCCGGCAGGCATGGGTATTGTTACCTTTGCCTGCCGGCAGTGGAAACACATCCCAAAATCTGCTGGCCACTACGATTAACGGCCGGCAGCCGGGTATCAGTGTTTTCATCTGTCGGCCGGCAATGATTGCCGGCCGGCACACACTTGCGAACCAGTGGCCTGCCGCCTATTAGTTAAAGGTAGTATATCTTTGAACTATACAGGGGTAGATGCCTGCCGGCACAACAGCATGCGATGTACAGTAGTTACTATATTTGTAGTATAGTACACACTGCATTAGTACAGAGTTTGGATAACACTAAAGTTCTTCAACATACTTAATGTTATCTTGTACAGCCTTTTGTTGAGACCGTACAATATATAGAAAGCGAGTTCTTTCTGTATTCATTCTATCCCGTATATTAAAACTTTATTTCATTAAATTTCCGTTTAGGAAATTACATAAGGTATTCTAGAATAGAATTAACCCTAGTTTTAATATCTTGGGAGGTTACAGCAATTGACTGGACAGGGAATACAAGTATGTGTCTTTCCTTCTTTCTATTATAGCTTTCTATATAAGCTACATGTTTTAATATAAGTGAAAATCCTTCACTTGATACTCATGGATTTTTCTTCTCTTTACAGGAGGACCATCCGAAGTACGGGAGTGTGTTCTGTAATGTCCGCAGCAAGAACTTCTGTGGACATCAGCTTTGCAGGAGGCACGCAGCATGCACAGCCTCCAGAGGTGATCTCCGGTATTGGGACCCTAAGGTTTGTACAGTGTTTTCTAACCTGATTACCGAGGCTTTTGACGACCTTAAGTCGACGGAGTCAAGGGATGCTGCCAGGGAAAAGTTACGAACTTGGGTGAGGGGTTTTCAGAAAAACACCTCAGGCCCCTACCTTCTAAATGAGAAGATGAGGGCCTACCTTTTCCGTAAAGCATTGGCTGATGCAATCATCCCCCAGCCTCAGGCTGAGATACCAACTGCCCAGAATCCGGTAGATTCTGAAGTCTCGGCCGCCCTTCAAGACATCCAGTTGGACGATAAGAGGTCGGAGGTGTCGGATTCTACTGAGAAAGACCTTCTAGGAGAAGGTCAGGAGGAGGAGCTCTCCCAGGCTCCTCAAATAGCAGAGGAAGAAATCGATGAGGTGTCGGTTACATCGGTTCCGGACCCAGAACCTGTTCCCTCTACATCGTCTGCTATCCCAGATGAACTGGGAAGGACTCTTTCTTCCATTGTTGAGATGATCCAACAAAATCAAAGGAATAATGATAAGAAGGAAGCTGCAATGAAACTGGAGATACGCAGACTTGCAGCATCACGTGGGCCCCAGAAGCGGCTCAGCGTGAAGTATCTTCCTTTGTGCTCGGATACCAATCCTTGGAGGTATGCCGAACACATGCCAATGACAACCGGGAAGATCGTGATTTCAGAAAAGTTGGGAGCAATTCCCCTGGAAGAGGTGGAATTTTGGCCCAATAAAGATTCTTATCCGGACTGCTATGTCTGTCTTAGGAAATCCAGCCTCAAAGGAGACAGAGACGAAGGTGGTCCTAGTTTCTGACCATAGTAAAGCTCAGGCGTTACTAGCGACCTCGATGAAAGATAGGGGCTTCACTAACTCAAAGGTGCCCGCCTTGAGTAAGAAGCTTCCCTCCTTTGTGGCCTCTCCTACCAGAGCCTTCCTTTCATGGAAAAGGGATATAAGGCAGCCTTAAAGGCGGTGGAGGCAGGGAAACCATACCCCTCCTTGGAGGAGTGCAAGCCGTTATCTCTGACCTTGTCCTTGGACCAAGAAGACTGGAAGGACGTACACCTTACCTTCTCAGTCGGGAAGCTGGAAGCTGATATCGCTGAACGTCAGTTTGTTGAGGAACTTCCAAAACTGTCGGAGGTTCTCTTGCATAGAGAGCAAGAGACAAAGGAAAGACTTGCAGCATCGATGTCTTTGCAAACGACATTAGAAACGATGGCAAGTGACCCAAAGAACCAGGATATGTTCATGGTAGTGGCCAAAACCCATCTGGCCACAGTTACGAAGGATCTCTATAGCTTTATTAAAGCTAGGAGAGGCTGTAGAGAGTTCGTGTTCGCCTCGGCTGCGGTGAGGCACGAACCGAGGAAACTGATCTCTTCTCGTATCTGGGGTAAAGACTTCTTTCCCAACGAATTTGTTAAAGAGGTAGTAGAAAAGGCCGCCACAGAGAATAGGAACCTTCTCAAAAAGTGGGGCTTAGATCTTAAGAGAAAGTCTTCTCCGTATGAGGGTCCCCAACCCAAGAAGAAGACAAAATGGCCTAGGCCATCCTCTTGGCTGGCGAAACCCTACCGACAGCATCAACAACAACAACTTCCTGTGACCACAGTTCCTCAGATAGTGGCACAACCTCCAACCACGTACCAGCTGGTACCTCAACAAGTGGCGACACATTCAGCAATTTTTAGCCCAGCCTTCGAAAGGCAGACTTCTTCCTTTTATTCGAAAGCTAGAGGAAAAACCAGAGGTTTTTCTAGACGCCCTTCAAGAGGAAAAGGGATCCAGGGAGGACGCAGTCAAGGAGGCAAGGCCTCGGGTTCACAACAGCAGAAGTGAGATACTTCCAGTAGGAGGGAGACTACAGCTATTTAAGGATCGCTGGACCTTCGATCCCTGGGCCCACAGCCTAATAAAGAATGGACTAGGTTGGAGCTGGAGCAGTCCTCCACCTCAATTTCCTCAATTCTCCCAACACTCAACTCCCGTTCTGGGAGAATATATCCGAGAGCTCTTAGACAAAAGAGTAATCCGGAAAGTTAAGTCCATAAAATTCCAAGGAAGGCTGTTTTGTGTTCCAAAGAAGAACTCAGAAAAACTCAGAGTCATTTTAGACTTGTCGCCACTCAACAAGTTCATAGTGAACTACAAGTTCAGAATGCTCACACTTCAACACATAAGGACCCTACTGCCCCAAAAGGGCATATACTGTCTCTATAGACTTGTCTGACGCTTATTCGCACATTCCAATTAATCGTCACGTCTCCTACCTAGGCTTCAAGTTACATAGAAAACTTTACACCTTCAGTGCCATGCCTTTCGGGCTAAACATAGCCCCAAGGATTTTCACGAAGCTCGCGAACGCAGCCGTCCATCAATTACGCCTAAAGAGGGTCCAAGTAGTAGCCTACTTGGACGACTGGCTGGTGTGGGCAGCATCCAGGACAGAATGCATGCAAGCTTCTAAGATAGTGATCCAGTTCCTGGAACATCTGGGATTCAAGATCAACATCAAAAAGTCTCGACTTTCTCCAGCTCACATATTTCAGTGGTTGCGAATCGACTGGAAATTGAAGTCACATCGACTTTCCATTCCTGGTAAGAAGAGGAAACAAATAGCAGGATCTGTCAAGAGACTATTGAAATCCAAACGGATATCAAGATGCGAACAGGAGATAATGCTGGGCTCTCTACAGTTTGCTTCGATAACAAATCCAATGCTAAGAGCATAGCTAAAGGATGCAACAGGAGTCCGGAGAAAATACGCATCAAACGCGCGAAGAGATCTAATAAGACCACTACCGACTCGACTGCGAACGCTTCTCAAGCCGTGGTCCAATACCAAGCAATTGAAGAAATCAATACTTCTTCAACCTCCTCCCCCATTATTAATTATCCACACAGACGCTTCAAAGGAAGGCTTGGGAGGTCACTCTCATAAGATGAGAATCCAAGGAGCTTGGTCGAATCTTTTCAAGTCATTTCCCATCAAATTTCTAGAAGCCATGGCAGTACTTCTGATACAAAAAAAAGTATCTCCTCGCCACTCGACCCACATAAGACTGGTTCTAGACAGCGAGGGGATAGTGAGATGCCTGAATCGACAAGGGTCGAGGTCACCTCAAATCAACCAAGTGATGTTGGCCATATTCCGTTTGGCGGAAAGGAAGAAATGGAACCTGTCAGCAGTTCACATTCAAGGGTTCCGCAATGTAACAGCGGACGCTCTATCCAGGTTTACACCTATAGAGTCAGAATGGTCCCTTGACGCAGGATCGTTCTCCTTCATCTTGAGTCAAGACCCGGAGCTGCAGATAGACCTCTTTGCGACGAAAAACAACAAGAAAGTAGATCGTTACGTTTCCCCATACGAGGATCCGCTAGCGGAGGTAGTGGACGATACGTCCCTAGACTGGTACAGATGGTCCAGTATTTATCTGTTCCCTCCGCACAACCTCCTTTTGAAGGTCCTCAATAAGCTGAGATCTTTCAAAGGGAAAGCAGCAATAGTGGCCCACAAGTGGCCAGATAGCTTGTGGTTCCCTCTGGCATTGGAACTACGACTAAAATTCGTACTGCTACCGGATCCATCCCTGTCTCAGCGAGTAACAAAGTCGACTGTCTTCGCTTCATCACAGAAAACACGGAACCTACAACTTATGATTTTCTCTCTTTACCGATGAGAAAAAGATTCGGTGTTAAAAGTCAGTTTAGACTTTTGGAGGAAACCAGAAGACATTATGAGGCTTCAGGGAAGAAACAGATATCCTTTGTCAAGGCGAAGAAACCAAAAGAAATCTCGACAGATTCCTATTTATCATTCTTCATTCACCTTTATGAGCAAGGTTTAGCAGCCAACACAATTCTATTGTTCAAGCCTGCCTTGACAAGACACATACCATATGCCTTACAGGTCTACCTTTCTAACGACGTTCTTAATGAACTACAAAGGCCCATGCTAGGCTTAGCTCTTCAGTGCCTCCAAAGACCCTTTGCATGGTCAGTACATAAGATTCTTCATTGTGTATGAATAATGAACAATGAGGAATGCGCTTAGAAGGTCTTGAATTTAAAGTCATATTTCTGCTTGTACTCGCTTTGGGGGCCAGAGCTAGTGAAAAAGTGGCTCTCTCTAGAGAGGAAGGCACCGTCCAGTTCTTGGAGGGAGACCTGAATCTATTTCCAGACCAAACGTTTCTTACCAAGAACAAGCTACCCACCAACAGGTGGGGTTCCTAGAGAATCTGCCCTCGGAAGGAATATGCATCTCTATGTCCCGTGGAGTGCCTAAAGGTCTATCTTCATAGAACTTCAGACTTCATGGGAGGACAGCTGTTCAGAAGAGAAACCCTGGGTTTTAAGTTACCTATAACTAAAGGCAAAAATCACCCGTGTTATTCGCAGAACTGATCCAGACAGTACACCCGTTAGTTATGATCCGAGGAAAGTTGCCTCTTCCATCAAGTTTCTTTAATTATATGGACTTTGAACATCCTTGTTCGTACACAGGCTGGTAGTCATCCAAGGTGTTCTTTATGCAATATGCGAAACAATTGGAGCAACTTAAGAGGTCTGTGGTAGCAGTAGGTAGAATTCTTTAACCTTCTGTTTTAAATCTACGAGGAACAGTGTAATTAATTTGGGACGATTAATTAAGAAGGTGCGTGTGTAGTCACTGTATGTTACTACACACTGAGCGATAGGCCACGAAAGTGTCCTTACGAACTGTTCCATTGACGTCGGTGAACTATAGCATAATACGGACACTTGTGCCAAGCGTTTCTTACGCTAGTGTAAATAAACAGTATACACACTGTATCATTATTATTAAAAATTCAATTGAATTGGCAAATCTGTTTCCTGGTAGACGAAATAATATTTTCTGTTGACTATTTTCTTTATGCTTTGACACATATCATCCACGTTTTATAAATGTTATAAATGTTGATCTGATATGTACGTTTATTAAATTTTAATAAACTAGTTCATAGGGAACCCTGCATTTTATTCGCCCACACTCATTTTCTTAGAAATGTACTGAGCATTAAGATTAAAATATGGATATTTTTATCATGGTGTGTCTTTTAAGATTGTTCCGTGATTCAAGCAAAAGTCCACTCACTTTAACCCTTCCCTAGGAAGGGTTGACGTGGTACCCTAACGGGATAGTGGCAGAGATGCAATATTTGTTCCTATGCGGATACAACTATTTTCCAATAGTTAATAAGAGTAGTCACATTAGGGGAAGATGTCACAAATTCATACTGACATTGGTGACTCTTTTTCAAACTTTGCTTTATAATGGATAGGGCAAGACCACTATACAGGCTTGTCATTTTGTCATCCATAGTGATTATGTACTCCTCGAGACTTTTTCCAGAGTCTAGTATGACTCTTCCCTGTAGGGGGCAGGAAGCACTAACATAGTTCATGCTTAGATGAAATGATGTATGACAGTAACATCATAGGTCTCTAGGTCTAGACGGACCAGGAAAATACTTTCTGGAGAGTACGGCACCGATTGAGAATCCACAGATACAGCAATGCTCTGGTGAACTTCTATCAGGACGACATGGCCTGAGCCCAAAAAACGGATTTTGAGCGAAGCGAAAAATCTATTTTTGGGTGAGGTAGCCATGTCGTCCTGATGGACCCCCCCTTCCTTTGATTGTAAAAGGGCTTATTGACCCCTCCCTATAATACAGTATCTCTAACACCTCGTATATCGCTACAAGGAATAAAGAGGGCGCTACCGCCTTCATCAGATACACAATGGTAACGGAATAGGAGAGATGCTTTATGAGAGGCTCTCTTTTCATTCTTGTTTCAGATTCTTGTCACTGTAACCCCTCGAAGCATTAATACTGTTTAGGGTGAAGATAGCTATGTGACGTGTCAAGAATACGTCCTCTGATATTATGCGATATCCCTGTGAGATTATTTAGGGATATTCGCTCCAGGGGTTAGAATTCTGGATACCTTAAGGCAAAATTCTCTGGGAATATCACTGTAGTCAAATATACCCTAGGAAGCTACCTTTTAGGAACTTCCATCAGGACGACATGGCTACCTTACCGAAAAAGAGATTTTTCGCTTCGCTCAAAATCCGTTTTCGATCTGCGCTGGAACTGCCAGGCAAATTTTTTGACAGTTCAAAATTTTGAGCCAGCATCCACGGCAGTCAGAGCCTGTCACGTTTGCCAATCCAGTTCCACAGAGTTGCATAACGTTTTTTCGTGTCCATCCCGTTTTGTTCACGGTGTCTCGAAATGGGGTTGCCGGGACCGCCGGGAACATAGTGAAAACCTAGCATTAGGAATGCATCGCTTTCCTCACTATATATGGGGTCCAGAAACACGCCATTTTGAATAAGTCATTTGGGGGTATATCGTCTCCTACCTTCTGGAGATATCTTTTTATTTATTTTTAGCACCAATTCTACTTGCACATTCTAAAGCATTTCAAGATCAATTCGTAGTTCTCGGTACTTTTAAATTTTTATTTTCTCTCCCCTTATCTTCCACTCATGATTCCCACGGTACTGCGACATCTGAGTGATACTTTTTTATCGTTGTCTTGTCGACCAGTCACGTTTTGTCGATTTGCTTGTATCACGATATTTATCCTTATACTGTTGTCCAAGAGTAGTTTAGCATGATAATTTTGTACCAGAGCTTTAGGTTTATGTTCGTACCATTCGTTACAGCGCTGTATTTGTTATTCTCTACAGAACCTCCAATGACGAGCTTTACCTTATATATCATGCCGTTTTTTTTTTTTATATTGATTCTGAGCAAGTGCAAAAAAAATTATGAATAAAGGTTACTTCTTTTACCATACATTGCCGTCACTTTGACGAGATGGTATTCAAGTCGATAGCTCGTTAAATATATCTTCTTCTGAATGCTTGATCTTGTGCAGACATTTGCATTCCTTCTTCTTCTTCTTCTTCTTCTTCTTCTTCTTCTTCTTCTTCTTCTTCTTCTTCTTCTTCTTCTTCTTCTTCTTCTTCTTCTTATTATTATTATTATTATTATTAGTATTATTATTATTATCATCATTCAATGTGAACTTAATTTCCTTGGATTATTCCCAGACATCTAGTATAAAGCAAGTTTAGGAATTATTAGAAACGATTTCCTGCACTTGGAGTGAATATATTAACAAAGTTGGACATGACTATAGCAATGACCCTCAAAATCCTTTTGCTTGGCATATAGCAGGAAGTTTCAGTAGACTTTAAGTAAATGTAAAGTAGGATGTTTATGTAGTTACATTAAATTCTTTATAAAAATTTCTATGGTAAATAAAAAAAAGAATAGTTATAGTTCTACACTGAGTGTATTCGAACACCATTCATGTCGTTGCTTTTGGTAAAATAAACGTTGGATTTTTTATCCGCAAACCCTTGAATTTTTTTTTTCAGGTTTAAAATGATTATCTCAACCTTCATGACTTCATGTGAAATGCTTACTAATATTTGTGTACATCGTAGTGATATAAAGTAAACTTTTTATGATATAATCTTTATATGTAGGAAACTTGTTCAAGTCTAATGTCTTCATTTCACAATCAGATAAGATTTCATTAATTTTGATACCTACATTTTATTGCTTACTTATCTATCATCCTTAAAAGGATAATACCAAGAAATCTTTGCTTCTATGTCCAAAAGAAAAACAAAATATACATACTACCTTATCAATGAAAAAAAACTCTTTAACATATTCAGACAACTATACAAACTTTAGTCTTGCCTGGCTGTGACAAAAAAACAAACAAAAAAATGTAAACTTATTATGGCGTTTGAAGGGTGAAGTGTGGTTTGACTTCATGATCTATGATTTCTAGAAAAAAGGAAAGCCAGGATGAGATTGTTGGTGGAAACCCCCGGGCATACAGGATAGGGGGATGGAATAGGTCAGGGAGGGGAGGGGGGAGTTAGGATTAAAAGGATTGGAGGGAAAAAGTGTTAAAATGAAGTACAGTGGGAGGTAAAAAGATTGGGGCAGACCCAATAAGTCTTTTTTTTTATTTTTTTTTAACAACATGCCTTGAGAACTTCTATTCATTTATTTATGTTTGTCTACTTTTTGTTTTATTGTTTTATTTTATTACTCTGGATTTGGATCGTACTGAGCAATGAAAGAAGCTATCTTTTCCCTTCAGGAATACTCGTTTTGTGTGTCTGTTATTTCCTCACATGTTGCTGAAAGTTCTGAGTAAATTTTTTTTAATCTTTCCCAGGCTTGTTTTGTTCTTCTGTGGTGCCTGACGTTTATGGAGTGTTTTGTAGTTTTCATTATTATTATTATTATTATTATTAATATGGTTAGGGCCATGTATGTTTCCTATGTTTTCATTTTGGAAATTTTGTAGGAAATTCATCTTTAATTGAACCATTGTGCATGCTGGTGGCATTGGATATTTGATTAGAGGTCTTATTAGGCTTTTTTATATATTTATTGTTATGTTTCTATCCAATAGGTTCAAACATTTTAATTCTCATACTTACTTATATGTATATATATATATATATATATATATATATATATATATATATATATATATATATATATATATATATATATATATATATATATATATATATATATATATATATATATATATATATATATATATATATATATATATATATATATATATATATATATATATATATATATATATATAT
>NC_090730.1:72341290-72393790 GCF_036898095.1 Palaemon carinicauda | reverse complement strand
TAGAAAGAAGTATGCTGATGCTCTCTACCAGGACCAGGAGAGACTACTGTTATTATCAAAATTAAGAAAATTGATATTGTTTATATTAATAAAATAATTACTTTTCACATTATTGCTATTGCTATGATAAAAGTTAATATTAGAATAAAATGAAGTATTGGTCGTTGTCCACTCAATAGAAGACTAGTTAAACCATTGGAGCTGGAGAGCTGAGCAAACATCTTTCTTCTCTGAACACTGACGCAGCACCGAGCGTTGCAGTGTTGCCAGATCGGTTTGCCTAGAATTTCCCGAAAGTCATGTCAAAATTTCCCCCAAACCTTGAAAAATTCCCCATTTCCCAATAATTCTCATAATCAATGGGTAAGGGAAATTATATACCTTATTAACATAAAAAGAACGCTTACAAATTAGCTGGGTGCTATATATTACAATTATGTACAATAACATTACACTTTAAAAAAGTGCATTACTTAACTCTTCAACAGTTTTATATGCGACATTAAATGTTTTGGAAATCTTGCAGAAGAATTTTACTGAAAGGAGACGTATATCAAAGGAAATCCATTGCATAGTATAAGGAATTATAATTAGGATTGACTTTATATTGATGCACTTCTGGTAGCTTTAATTTATATCACACATTGGGACTGGCCGTGGCTTAAAACATTTTTCAGCAACACACCATATTTTTGGGCTCAGGCCATGTCGTCCTGATGGAAATTCCTAATAGGTAGCTTTCTAGGGTATAATTGACTACAGTGATATTCCCAGAGAATTTTACCTTAAGGTATCCAGAATTCTAAATCCTGGAGCTAATATCCCTAAATAATCTCACAGGGATATTGAATATATCAGAGGACGTATTCTTGACACGTCACATAGCTATCTTCACCCTGAACAGTATTAACGAGGGGGTACAGTGACAAAAATCTGAAACGAGAATGAAAAGAGAGCCGCTCATAAGGCATCTCTCCTATTTCTTTTACAGTGTGTATCTGATGAAGGCGGTAGCGCCCTCTCCATTTCTTTTCGTGTAGCTCTACTACTCGGTGTTTTCCCTTGTGTTCTCTCGTTATTTTGGATTTTATTCAACCTTTTGATGACTTCTCCGGCCTCTTTTGCCTCTGGAAAGTTGAGTATTATCTTTACTATGTACAAATGTAAGCTCCTGTCGTTTTGATTTAATCAAAAGAGATATTAACGTAAACAAGAGCTGTTGCCTACCGGAGGCATCCTGGATGCTATCGCTCGCTATTTATGGGTCATTTAGTTATCTAGAGCGACGTTCACGGTTTGTTAAGCTTTAATATTCTAGCTATTTATCTCCTCTAGGAATGCTTATATTATACCGTCAGTTTTTAGTTCGGTGATTTCGACAAGGGTCGAAGTACCGATATTGCCCTTCGCGAGACTTAGTAGCCTAGGCGTCTGGTCCTAGTACTTTCATGCATGATATAAGTTTTTTCCGAGTGTTATATTATTGAAGCTATAGGCAAATATTTTTACATATAAGATATTGTTGAATGTTTTATCCAAGATTGTATATGAGAGAGTTTCGGTTATGTAATCAATTCCCACCTTACCTAGTCTAGTAATCTAGGTACAGTAGTATACTTTCGCATATCACGATTGTTCTTTTCTCCTCCGGAGGCTAAGTTCAATCCCTCTCTCCCTCTGTAAGCCTTCGGCTTAATCTTAGTGGTTCTATCTGTATAATAATTCATGTATAACTATTCTAGGATATGTCTGTCCTGACCTGATAACCAGAGTGACTGGTTTTGTGGGTTAGGGCAGAAAATCAGAGTTTCTAGTCTGTGGTGTGCTTCTTCCTAGCATAGAGAATGAGTCTCCTTTGCTAGGTTAGGGGCGGACATAGGAAGCTTTGCTTTCCTAGTCCATGTTGGAAGGATTCTGTAAGAGATGATTCCTTCCTCAAGTGGCCTAGCAGACTGTCCTGTGTTGTTTTTCTCGGGCTGGAGAATGAGTTTTCTCTGTTGCCCGGTGAAATAACTTCACCTTACTTTGTTAGAGTTGGGAGGAGGATAGCAAGTATTGCCAGTCTTCCTCCCTAATAGACAACTCTAGGTTAGGATGAGCTTCCCTAACTGCTGAGTGTGTCTCTTGCTAGAACAAAGTCTATAGGACCCTTATCCCTTCCCCACCTCTCTTTTATTTTCTTTTGGCCACAGTCCTACTTCCGTACCTAGTATAGGTTAGGATGGAGTACCGGCTCAGCTCTCTGCTGGCTGGCATTACGTGTCGGCCAGCAGAGACCATTTGTTCTTTGCCGAGTGAACCCCAGACCTCCCATTGTCTCCCTCCCATATCTGCCGGTAGAGCACGGCAGGCTATGGATTCTTTGGAAGCCTGAATGCTACATTCTCCCCTTCCTTAAGTTCACTCTTTCTGGATAGAAGGTCGTATGGCGATGCTGCCTTATAACCTTACATCCATACTGTTTCTCTGACTGTTGTGTTGCACCCCTAACACGGGTGCCGGCTTAACAGCCGACAGCCGGGCAGGTGGAGGTTCACTGGTTCTTGGCTACTGTCGGGGGGCATGAGTATTATTACCTTTGCCTGCCGGCAGTGGAAACACAGCCCGAATCTGCTGGCCACTACGATTAGCGGCCGGCAGCCGGGTATTAGTGTTTTCAGCCGTCGGCTGGCAATGATTGCCAGCCGGCACACAGTCGCGAATCAGTGGGCTGCCGCCTATTAGTTAAAGATAGTATATCTTGGAACCATACAGGGGTAGATGCCGGCCGGTACATGCAGGCGCACACCGGCACGTACCAGCGCGTGCTAGCTGGCAAAACAGCATGCAATGTACAGTAGTTACTATATTTGTAGTGTAGTACACACAGCATTAGCAGAAACTGCTGTATAGAGCTTGTGATAACACTAAAGTTCTTCATCATACTTAATGTTATCTTGAACACCCTTTTGTTGATATCGTACAACATATAAAAAGTAAGTTCTTTCTATATTCTTTCTATCCTTATATTAAAACTTTATCTCAAGGTGTGAACTACACCTTAATTTTCCGTTTAGGAAATTACATAAGGTATTCTAGAATATAATTAACCTTAGTTTTAATATCTCGGGAGGTTTCAACAATTGACTGTACAGGAAATACAAGTGTGTGTCTTTCCTTCTTTCTTAGCTTTTCTATATAAGCTAAATGTCTCAATATAAGTGAAAGCCTTCACTTGATACTCATGGATTTATCTTCGCTTTACAGGAGGACCATCCGAAGTGCGGGAGTGTGTTCTGTAATGTCCGCAGTAAGAACTTCTGTGGACATCAACTTTGCAGGAGGCACGCACCATGCGCAGCCTCCAGAGGTGATCTCCGCTATTGGGACACCCATGATTGTACAGTTTGTTCTAACCTGATTACGAAGGCTTTTGACGACCCCAAGTTGACGGAGTCAAGGGATGCTGCAGGGGAATGTTACGATCCTAGGTGAGGGGTTTTCAGAAAAACACCTCAGACCCCTACTTTCCAAATGAGAAGATGAGGGCCTGCCTTTTCTCTAAAGCATCAGCTGATGCAATCATCCCCCAGCCTCAGGCTGATATACCAACTGCCAAGAATCCGGTAGATTCTGAAGTCTCGGCCGCCCTTCAAGACATCCAATTGGACGATAGGATGTCGGAGGTGTCGGATTCTACTGAGAAGGACCTTCTAGGAGAAGGTCAGGAGGAGGAGCTGTTCCAGGCTCCTCAAGTAGAAGAGGAAGAAATCGACAAAGTATTCGGTTACATCGGTTCCGGACCCAGAACCTGTTCCTTCTACATCGTCTGCTATCCCAGATGAACTGGGAAGGACTCTTTCTTCCATTGTTGAGATGATCCAACAAATTAAAAGGAAGAATGGTGAGAAGGAAGCTGCAATGAAACTGGAGATACGTAGACTTGCAGCATCACGTGGGCCCCAAAAGCGGCTCAGAGTGAAGGATATTCCTTTGTGCTCGGATACCAATCCTTGGAGGTATGCCGAACACATGCCAATGACAACCGGGAAGATCGTGATCTCAGAAAAGTTGGGAGCAATTCCCCTGGAAGAAGTGGAATTTTGGCCCAACAAAGATTCTTATCCGGACTGCTATGTCCGTCTTAGGAAGGAGCCAGCCTCAAAGGAGGAGACGGAGGCGAAGGAGGTCATAGTTTTTGACCATAGTAAAGCTCAGACGTTACTAGCGAGCTCGATGAAAGAGATGGGCTTCACTAACTCAAAGGTGCCCTCTCCAACCACAGCCTTTCCCTTCCTGGAAAAGGGATATAAGACAGCCTTAAAGGCGGTGGAGGCAGGGAAACCATGCCCCTCCTTGGAGCAGTTCAAACCGTTATCTCTGACCTTGCCCTTGGATCAAGAAGACTGGAAGGACGTACACCTTACCTTCTCAGTCGGGAAGCTGGAAGCTGATATTTCTGAACGCTAGTTCGGTGAGGAACTTCCAAAACTGTTGGAGGTTCTCTTGAGTAGAGAGCAGGAGACAAAAGAAAGACTTGCGGCATCGATGCCGTTGCAAACGACACTAGAAACGATGGCAAGTGACCCCAAGAACCAAGACATGTTCATGGTTTTGGCCAAAACCCATCTGGCCATAGTTATGAAGGATCTCTATAGCTTTATTAAAGCTAGGAGAGGCTGTTGAGAGTTCGTGTTCGCCTCGGCTGCGGTGAGGCACGAACCGAGGAAACTGATCTCCTCTCGTATTTGGGGTAAAGACCTCTTTCCCTAAGAAGTGGTTAAAGAGGTAGTAGACAAGGCCGCCACAGAGAATAGGAACCTTCTCAAAAAGTGGAGCTTAGATCTTAAGAGAAAGACTTCTCTGGATGAGGGTCCCCAACCCAAGAGGAAGACAAAAAGGCCTAGGCCATCCTCTCGGCTGGCTAAACACTACCGACAGCAACATCAACAACAACTTCCTTTGACCGCGTTGCCTAAGATAGTGGCACACCCTCCAACCACGTACCAGCTGGTACCTCAACAAGTGGCGACACAGTCGCCAGTTTTTAACCCAGCCTTCGAAAGGCAGACTTCTTCCTTTCGTTCGAGAGCTAGAGGAACAGCCAGAGGTTCTTCTAGACGCCCTTCAACAGGAAGGGGATACAGGGGAGGACGCGGTAAAGGAGGCATGGCCTCAGGTCCGAAACAGCAGAAGTAAGATACTTCCAGTAGGAGGGAGACTACATCTATTCATGGATCGCTAGACCTTCGATCCATGGGACCACAGCCTAATTAAAAATGGACTAGGTTGGAGCTGGAGCAGTCCTCCACCTTAATTTCCTCAATTCTTCCAACACTCATTTCCCGTTCTGGAAGAATATGTGTGAGAACTCTTAGACAAAAGAGTAATCTGGAAAGTTAAGTCCATAAAATTCCCAGAAAGGCTGTTTTGTGTTCCAAAGAAGGACTCAGAAAAACTCAGAGTCATTTTAGACTTGTCGCCACTCAACAAGTTCATAGTGAACTACAAGTTCAGAATGCTCACGCTTCAGCACTTAAGGACCCTACTGCCCAAAAGGGCATATCCTGTCTCTATAGACTTGTCTGACGCTTATTGGCACGTTCCAATTAATCGTCACTTCTCCTCCTACCTAGGCTTCAAGTTACATAGAAAACTTTACACCTTCAGAGCCATGCCATTCGGGCTAAACTTAGCCCCAAGGATTTTCACGAAGCTCGCGAACACAGCCGTCCATCAATTACGTCTAAAGGGGGTCCAAGTAGTAGCCTACTTGGACGACTGGCTGGTGTGGGCAGCATCCAGGACAGAATGCATGCAAGCTTCTAAGATAGTGATCCAGTTCCTGGAATATATGGGATTCAAGATCAACGTCAAAAACTCTCGACTTTCTCCAGCTCAAAAAATTTCAGTGGTTGGGAATCCACTGGAATTCGGAGTCACATCGACTTTCCATTCCTAGTAAGAAGAGGAAAGAAATAGCATGATCTGTCAAGAGACTATTGAAATCCAAACGGATATCAAGACCAGAACAGGAGAGAGTGCTGGGCTCTCTACAGTTTGCTTCGATAACAGATCCGGTGCTAAGAGCACAGCTTAAGGATGCAACAGGAGTCCGGAGAAAATACGCATCAAACTCGGAAAGAGATCTAATAAGATCACTACCGACTCGACTGCGAACGCTTCTCAAGCCGTGGTCCAATGCCAAGCAATTGAAGAAATCAATACTTCTTCAACCTCCTCCCCCATCAGTAATTATCCACACAGACGCTTCAAAGGAAGGCTGGGAAGGTCACTCTCATCAGATGAGAGTCTAAGGAGCTTGGTCCAATCTTTTCAAGTCATTTCACAACAACTTTCTAGAAGCCATGGCAGTGCTTTTGAGACTAAAGAAAGTTTCTCCTCGCCACTCGACCCACATAACACTGGCTCTAGACAGCGAGGTGGTAGTGAAATGCCTGAATCGACAAGTGTCGAGGTCACCTCAAATCAACCACGGGATGTTGGCCATATTCCGTTTGGCGGAAAGGAAGAAATGGAACATGTCAGCAGTTCACATTGAAGGGTTCCGCAATGTGACAGCAGACGCTCTATCCAGGTTTACACCTATAGAGTCAGAATGGTCCCTTGACGCAGGATTGTTCTCCTTCATCTCGAGTCAAATCCCAGAGCTGCAGATAGACCTCCTTGTGATGAAAGACAACAAGAAAATAGATCGTTACGTGTCCCCATACGTGGATCCGCTAGCGGAGGCAGTGGACGCTATGTCCCTGGATTGGAACAGATGGTCCAGTATTTATCTGTTCCCTCCACACAACCTACTTTTGAAGGTCCTCGATAAGCTGAGATCCTTCAAAGGGAAAGCAGCAATAGTGGCCCACAAATGGCAAAATAGCGTGTGGTTCCCTCTGGCATTGGAACTACGACTAAAATTCGTACCGCTACCGGATCCATCCCTGTCTCAGCGAGTACAGAAGTCAACTGTGTTTGCTTCATCACAGAAAACACGGAACCTACATCTCATGATTTTCTCTCTTTAACGATGAGAAAAGGACTCGGTGTTAAAAGTCAGTTCAGACTTTTGGAGGAAACCAGAACACATTATGAGGCTTCAGGGAAGAAACAGATATCCCTTGTCAAGGCGAAAAAAACCAAAAGAAATCTACACAGATTCCTATTTATCATTCTTCATTCACCTTCATGGGCAAGGTTTGGCAGCCAACACAATTCTTTTGTTCAAGTCTGCCTTTTACAAGACGGAAACCATATGCCTTACAGGTCGACCTTTCTAACGACGTTCTTAATGAACTACAAAGGCCCATGCTAGGCTTAGCTGTTCAGTGCCTCCAAGGACCCTTTGCATGGTCAGTAGATAAGATTCTTCATTGTGTATAAATAATGAACAATGAGGAATGCACTCAGAGGGCCTTGATCTTTAAGTCATATTTCTGCTTTTACTCGCTTTTGGGGCAAGAGTTGGTGAAATAGTGGCTCTCTCTAGAGAGGAAGGCCACATCCAGTTCTTGGAAGGAGAACTGAATCTATTCCCAGACCCAATGTTTCTTGCCAAGAACAAGCTACCCACCAACAGGTGGGGTCCCTAGAGAATCTGCCCTCCAAAGGAAGATGCATCTCTATGTCCAGTGGAGTGCCTAAGGTCTATCTTCATAGAACTTCAGACTTTATGGGAGGACAGCTGTTCAGAAGAGAAACCCTGGGTTCAAAGTTTTCTATAACTAAGGGCGAAACTCGTCCATGTTATTCACAGAACTGGTCCAGACAGTACACCCGTTAGTCATGATACGAGGAAAGTTGCCTCTTCCATAAAATTTCTTTAATTATATGGACTTTGAATTCTGTGGTAGCAGCAGGTAGAATTCTTTAACCTTCTGTTTTAAATTTGCGAGGAACAGTGTAATTAATTTGGGACGATTAATTTAGAGGGTGCTTGTGTAGTCACTGTATGTTACTACACACTGAGCGATAGGCCACGAAAGTGTCCTTACGAACTGTTCCATTGTTGTCGGTGAACTTTAGCATAATGCAGACACTTGTGCCAAGCGTTTTTTACGTTAGTGTAAATTAACAGCATACAGACTATATCATTATTATTAATAATTCATTTGAAGTGGCAAATCTGTTTCCTAATAGACGAAACAATATTGTCTGTTGACTGTTTTTCTTTATGCTTTGACGCATATCATCCACATTTTATGAATTTTATAAATGTTGATCTGATATGTACGTTTATTAAATTTTGATAAACTAGTTCATAGTGAACCCTGCGTCTTATTCGCCCATACTCATTTTATTAGAAATATACTGAGCATTGAGATCAAAATATGGATATTTTTATAACGGTATATCTTTTAAGACTGTTCCCTAATTCAAGCAAAAGTCCACTCACCCTAACCCCTCCTTGGAAGGGATGACGTGGTACTCTAACGGGATAGTGGCATAGAGGCAAAATTTGTTCCTATGCGGATACAACAATTATCCAATAGTTTATAAGAGTAATCACATTGGCGAAGGTGTCACAAATTCATACTGACATTGGTGACTCTTATAAAAATTTGCTTTATATTTTATAGGGCGAGACCACTATACAAGCTTGTCATATTGTCATCCATAATTATTATGTACTCCTCGAGACTTTTTCCAGAGTCTAGTACGACTCTTCCCTGTAGGGGGCAGGAAGCAATAACATAGTTCATGGTTAGATGAAATGATGTATGACGGTAACATCATAGGTCTTTAGGTCTAGACGGACCAGGAAAATACTTTCTTGAGAGTACGGCACTAATTGAGAATCCACAGATACAGTAATGCTCTGGTAAACTTCCATCAGGACGACATGGCCTGAGCCCAAAAAACGGATTTTGAGCGAAGCGAAAAGTCTATTTTTGAGTGGAGTGGCCGTGTCGTCCTGATGGACCCGCCCTTCATTTGATTGTAAAAGGGCTTATTGACCCCTCCCTATAATACAGTATCTGTAACACCTCGTTTATCGCTACAAGGAATAAAGAGGGCGCTACCACCTTCATCAGATACACACTGAAAACGGAATAGGAGAGATGCCTTATGAGCAGCTCTTTTCATTCTTGTTTCAGATTCTTGTCACTGTAACCCTGTGAAGCGTTAATACTGTTCAGGGTGAAGATAGCTATGTGACGTGTCAAGAATACGTCTCTGATATTATGCGATATCCCTGTGAGATTATTTAGGGATATTCGCTCCAGGAGTTAGAGTTCTGGATACCTTAAGGTAAAATTCTCTGGGAATATCACTGTAGTCAAATATACCCTATAAAGCTAACTATTAAGAACTTCCATCAGGACGACATGGCCACCCCACCCAAAAATAGACTTTTCGCTTTGCTCAAAATCCGTTAAAATTACTAAATTATTAGGGAATAGATTTTCAGAAAAAGAAAAAAGTATGAAAACAAAGTTAATAAAAAAAACTAGAAAACCAAAATACTTATATTTTACAAACTCTAATCTTGATTTTACAATAGTGAATTGATGCATGTAGGACGTTCAACTAAATTCATTAAGTTGTAGCTCAATTAATAAATCCAATGAATTTTAACTATATGATTGATTAAATTACCAGAACAAAAGACTTTTGAAATACTTAAGAAAGAAAGAATACTCAAACTCACAAAATATTCTGGTTTTGAAATCTACCATAAAAATATTCTAATATAGCAAAAGGATACACATTAAAAATATTCAAAATTACAGATGTGAAATGATATTGGACCATACTCAGAGTTCAGTAGGTCTATCTAGGTTTCACTGGGTTTAATTTATTATTCTGTTCACAAACAATATCTTGTATATGTATATATGCATTACTTTGATTTTATGGCACTTTAGATGCAGCTCATCAAGCTGTACTCAGAATCACTCTCATCTTTATATATATCAGAAGTTATCCTTTTAAGGAGATTGATATTTGGATTAAAGCTGCTGCAAGTTTCCTTTCTTAAATACCGATTTGAATGCAACAGTCCTATCAATGTCTCGGTAGACAATATGTTTCTGTATTTTGTCTTCGTGATATTTACAGCAGAGAGAATTCTCTCTGCAGCTGCACTGGAATAAGGCAAACTAAGCAGACAGGAGACAAAATATGACAAGCGAGGAAACTTGGGACTGTCATCTCCAGCTTTGATTTTGCTAACATGTTGCCAAAAAAGTTCAACATTGACACCCGAAGGGTTCTCTAATTAAGTGTTTACAATCGATCTGAGTCATCTCATTAAGTTGGATTAGATTCGGAAATAAACTAACTAAAGGTGCAATGGAAGGAACAGTTTTCTTCAGGATAGAACTAGGATCTATCATATACATTTAAGGATGTGGCTACAAAATGGGAATCTAACAGATATTTGGGTTACACTTTCTTTTAAGAAATTCAAGCAATGTTGGCGGAATACAACAAGGCAATGTTCACACAAACCACGAGTGTGATTAGCTATTGCTGTGACATGTAGATTTTATTGAGAGGCACAAAATTTCTTGGATCTTTATACTGAACATCTTGCTCGTCAGTCTTCTTTACATAACTTTCTTTTAGATATCACTCCATGAAAGTCTTATGAACAGAAGAGACTGTATCATACATTAAATTAATCTGGGGCCCCTCAGATTGCATCTTCTTGTTAAGATAGTTGAAGAAAAGAAGTAAAAATTATAAAAATTATGAATATAACTTACTGACTGGGTCATTAATATTTTTCCAGAATAGATTAACCTGCTAACACTCTATCACATAAAACTGCTTAGGTAAAATACAGTTTCAGTGCATCATACTGTTCCAACAAGCGAGACATAACGGCTTCAAGTGAAAGCCAACGAGTCTGCCTCGGTTGGTGTGATTTATGAGGCTTTACTTGTACAAAATGCCGAAATTCTTCTAATTCGGACAGACACTTTGGACTTGACATGAAATAATTATACACATCCCTTGCTAGCTTCTCAACTGATCTAGGTACATTACTACGGGCATAAGACGAGTACAAATGAAAGGCGTGACAGAAACATTTAAAAACAAATAAATCTTGAATATAATTTTTAAACAAGATGAAAGGGCATTATGGATACCCATCATAGCACTGACCCCATCTGAGGCGAATACAATCATGTTCTCTTTATAAGGGATGTTTTCATCTGCGAAGGCTTCCACAATGTGATCATAAAGACTTTGACCAGTTGCATCCAGAACAAGTACCAAATCAAAGAAAGGATCTATTACCTTATCACCCATCAAAATACGCACAAGAATACGCAAATGTTCAATGCATCCTTTATAAGTAAATTCATCGATAATTGTTGAAAATTTGGTTTTCTGCATAACCTCTACTAATTCTTCCTTGGCAGTTTTCCCTATTACATTTTTGATTACAGCTGTTGTCTTTGTTCTACTTTATGCCAATTGCTATGTAACTTCCGAATCCTTGCATATGGATTTAATTGATCTGGGAGAATTAGTCATGACATTCATTGTTAAGTTGTGCTCAATTACGGATGCAGCTAATTTAACTTCGCCTTCTTTCATATCTTTCTTTCTTGAAGATATTCCACTAAATGATAGCATTGAAAGAAGTGTAGGTTGATGTGAAACACTAGCAACATTATTTTTGTGCTTTAAACCATCGAAATGCTTTTCTAACTCTGACTTTTTTGCATTAAGTTCACAGTCAAATGCGTTACAATATGCTCGAGATTTACTCTGTTCATTTAGTTTAAGCCATCTTTTAGATAATGGAAGCAATTCCAAAATCTTAGAATACCTATGTGTATATTTCATATTTTTCTGAGCCCTAAGGGGAGTTTTACGATCATCAGACTCATCATCCATGATTATGAACGACGAACCAGCTTCTACAACTGAAACAACACATTGATAAATCAACACAACATGCTGTGTGTGTGTTTGACATAGCGTAGGCCTACTTATAAAAAAATCAATGATTACCAGGAAATATATGCTAAATATACGCAATTCTTCCTTATATCACATATCTAATAACAATGGGGAAAGCAGCAGTAGGTTTAAATTCGTCTCAGTACCTTTTTATCTCACCATTAAAATATAATTTTAAAAACACCTGAAAATCCTTAATATTTCGTAATGAGGGTAAGCCTAATCCTGTAAGATACTAAGACCAACCTATCATCAATTATTATAAGAAGATGTAGACCTACACGTGTTAACCAGTCCTTGATCACTCGCTGTGGTGGTAAGGGAACTAATGACTCTTCAGTAATGATCACAGGAAGTCTCGACTGGGAAAGGCAACACTCACCAATTCCATACTTGTATTCGACACTCAGTCGACTCTAGTAGTTAGTATATGAGTGGCAATGGATAATTGTCAGCCACACTGATTGGATTCAATTTTTCATAGTCCGTACACATCCTGAGAGATCAGTCAGGTTTTTTTCATGAGCATGCATGGCGAACTTTAAGGACTATATATTTATTCTGCTAATCCGTTTTGCAGCAAATAGTCCACTTCTTTTCTTAGGACTTTTCAGTGATATGGCGACACTCTTTCCATGGTCTTAAGGGGACCATCTGTTATGGTGTTTTGAGATAACTTTCAGAAATCGAAAATCGTTTTATTGTTTTTATGTATGCAGAAACACATCGTACATAGTCTCCAGAAGTTCCAGGCAATTATTTTTACAAAAAAAGTGAAGATATAGTGGTCTTTAAATGATGATATCATCCTTACTGCGTCGTATGCATGACTGAGTTGGACAAAATCGTCTTTGTGTGTGTGTGTGTGTTTTCTTTTTTTCATATAATGTATATAGCCATTATTTCACATATGTTTCAAAATTTCGTACGCCTGGCAGATATATAATGCATTGGTAGTGGATAAGTGAGCGAAAACTACGAGCTACTAGACCAGCAGCCAGAGTTTCCAAAGACGTATAGAAGTTATAATGCATGTGTTTGTTTACTTGCAGTTTGTATGCACATTGTGCTTTCTTACAGCAAACGGTCTGTTCTTACTTTTCATATCAAACCATTTCTTCCTTTGTCCTTGGTTTGTTTTCAGATTTTCGAGAAAAAACTTTCTTATCTTGCTGATCCTTCTCCTTAAGTTCTTGACATATTCTCTATCCGTTTCCTCTCAATTTTTCCATTTTTCTGGCAACATTTTAAAAGGACCTCTTATATCTCGTCCAAACACCATTTAATTTGGACTACATCCCATGCTTTATTGGTAAACATTACATATGTCAAATATCATCAAAGGTAGTCTAATGTCCCATTCATTTCCTGTTTTGTTGCAGTACTTTGTTAACATACTCTTTAGGGTTTGATGAAAACGCTTTAATTCACACTGGGTCTCTAACAGTTTCTTCCCGTTCTGAAACAATTTGGACGTGAAATTTTTTCCTCGGTCACTCTGAACGATTTTAGAAATGCCAAACTTGGTAAAAAAGTCTAGTAACTTCTCGGTAATTACCTTTGGCAGTGATGTTCCTGACGGGTATGTCGTCTGGGTATCTTGTCACTTGACACATCAAAGGTAACATATATTCGTGGCCTTTCTTCATTCTCGGTAACGGTCCCACAATATTGATCATCACCTTGCTGAAGGGTTCTACTCGTGCTTCAATCGGCATTCCGAGGGATATCGGTGGGTCTATGTTTCCTCATAAGCAATCCATCATTCAGGATATAGCAGGTGGGACTCTGATGCACCTCCGTCTCATCCACTACATGGTACAATGATTACGTTAACGTTGCATCCTTCTATTGCAATCCTATCAGCCTTTTCCGACTCACTAGTCTTACTTCAATTGCTGATTTTTCTATTCCTTCCAAGTCCATTCCTTCCTTATCTTCCTGTTCATTGGTCTGTCATTCCTCATCTTTTCGGCTCCCTTTGGAACTCTGCTCTTGCATACTATCATGGGAAATCTCTTCTTCCCTAAACAAATCTTCCTAGTTCATCGATCCTTCAGTTTTTCTATCTTCTTCTGAAGCCACTTATTTCGTCATACTCATTGTCGTCAGAGAACTAGGAAACAGATACGGATAGTCATTCTTGAGTTCAGTCGTATGACTAAACTTCAGTGGTTACTCAGTTACAATGGGACAAGGCATAAACAGTGCTCCACCAACCTCATTTCGCATTAGGACTTCTACTCCCTCGACAGCCAATGAATCTTTTACCACAAAATCAAAATGACCTGTTACCAACTTTCATGACAGTTTCAAACGGCAAATAAGGTAACTTCCTCACATTTTATTCCCTTCAAAATTACAGAATATCCCGTGTGAGACTGTTCCAGCATCGGGTGTAGGACTCACATCACCACACTGTGATTATATTCCATGCCGCATATATTCCATATCTGGACCGGTTTCTGGTCCCTCCCATCCAGAACGGTTAACATATCTTCATAAATATACGATTTAAAGGCCTCCACCTTTTCAGGGGGTGCCCTATTCTTTGTGTAAACGTTAACTTGTTTATTTTCCTTGTTGACCTTTAACGTTTGATTCTTAGTCTTCGTATTCTGTGGAGTTGAATTACCTTTAACCACTTGTGCGACTGCTTTCGGTTGGTTTGACCAACAATCCTTACTGATATGGCCTATTTTGCCCCACTTATAACAGACGATACTAATCTTCTGCAGGTCTTTCACAACACTAGAAGGAGCAGGGCTGGATTAAGCTAGTGGGAAGCCTAGGGCCAACTCTGGTGGGAGGCCCCCTTTCCAACTCCCATTGCATACACCACAAACTATGGTCTAATCAATCTAATGGCCAAAATGGAGCAATACTAATTAGGTTGGTTTTATTTAGGAAACACCACAATGGGACTATTCTTCCGATTATGAATATGTTTAAATTCAAAATGAAATACAATGGGACTATTCTTCCGATAATCACTATGCATAAATTCAAAATAAAATACAATGGGACTATTCTTCCGATCTTGAATAGGCTTAAATTAAAAATGAAATACAATGGGAATATTCTTCGAATTATGAATATGCATAAACTCAAAATAGAATACAATGGGACTATTCTTCGAATTATGAATATGCATAAATTCAAAATAAAATTCATTGGGACTATTCTTCCGATTATCCCTATTCATAAATTCGAAATAAAATACAATGGGACTATTCTTCCGATTATGAATATGCATAAATTATAAATAAAATACAATTTGACTATTATTCCAATTATGAATATGCAAAAATTCAAAATAAAATACAACCGGACTATTCTTTCGATTATCAGTATGCATAAATTCAAAATAAAATACAACGGGATTATTCTTCCAATTATGAATATGCATAAGTTCAAAATAAAATACAATGGTACTATTCTTTATTCTTTCGATTATCAATATGCATAAATTCAAAATATACAATGGACTATTTTTCCGATTATGAATATGCATCAATTCAAAATAAAATACATTGGGACTATTCTTACGATTATTGTTATGCATAAATTCAAAATTAAATACAATGGGACTATTCTTTCGATTATCAATATGCATAACTTCAAAACAAAATAAGCATAAGTTGTTCTTACTGTATATTTTTTTTTACACATACAATTACAGTTATTCATATGAATATAATAATGTAACTATCACATAACATAATAGCTCATTCTTTCATATGGAGTTACATGTAAAGTCAGGATTACTCTTTTTGACACTTTTCTTGATTTTTTCAATACAAATTCACTGATGATCTCGTTGTAGTCTAGTTCACACAAGATGTCTGACTCGAGGCTCATCATAGTCAGATTTAACAGACGTTTCTCTGTCATAGATGTCCGTAACCTGTTTTCAAATAACTTTAGCTTTGAGAAAGAGCGCTCCCCACTGCAGTTTGTCACCATTAGGACAAGGTATGTTCGTAGAGCTATCTCTATGTTTGAGAAAGTGTCCCACACACCCTTGTCCAATACAAGTCTATACAGGAAAAGCTCAGTGCTGATATCTGTTGGCTCCTCATCTGTGAATATATTAGAAAATGTGACAAACTGGCACAGTTCCTCCTTAAATGTTATATCCAAGTCATCTGGATATGATCTGATGAGTTGCTCTGCTGAGTTGCAAAGTTTATTTGAAGAAAGCCTTTGCAGATGTCTAAAATAAACTAAATTTACTTGACATCTGTTTGTATGCTTCCAGACATTTACCGAGAGAAGATATAAACTGATCAATGATAGGCAAGAAAGTTTGTGAGCAAGAAAGTTTGTGTTTTGTATTTTTCATAAGGGCTGAGTTTCACTTCTTCTACATGACCATAATCCAGTGGGTTAAGACGCACATTGCGGCGCTTCTACCGATATTCTATAGCCTTATAAGCTGATCCAGACTGAGACAGCTGTTCACCTTCTTTTTCATAAATGTAGAAGGAGTCACATTTTGATGAAATATATTCCTTCAAGCTAGTCAGTGATTCCACAGCAGTATTTAGATCAAGTTTTGCGTGTTGTGGAGTTTTATTAGTTGCATCTGTTCTTTGCAGAATATCATTCCAGAAGGTGGTGTAAATTCTTGTTTCAAGCTGATTCATCTGTGTTAACAGTCCTTCTGATTTACAGCGTACACACCTTTTTTCTTCAATGTCATCGACAATATGCTTAAGTACCTCCTTAATCTGCTTATGATTATGCTTAAGAGCTCTAGTTGCATCAGCTCTGTAGGACCAGCGCGTTGTTGTGACATGTTTGAGGGTCAATGATGAATCACTTTTTTTTTTTCAAAGCCTTATCCAGAAGTTGATACCGATGGGTTGAAATTGTAAAGAAGACAAATAGCTCTTCAAGGAAGTCAAAGAAATGTACAGCACTTGAGCAGCATTATACAACATTTTCACCAACCAGGTTAAGAGAATGTGCTGTACAAGGAACCCAGGATGCAAGATTGTTCTTCTCTCTCACTTTGGCTCTCAGCCAAGCTTTAGAATTCTATTATGTCTTCTGTTTTTCCCGATTAATGACATTCCATTCTTGAAGAGGCTGGTTATATTTTGGCCTGGTCTAAGAAAGCATGTTGAAATATTTATGGTAATCATTAACCCTTTTCTTAAAAGGAGTTATTAAAAAAAATATTTGCAAAATCATAATTGATAATTGTTAAAAAGAAATAGCTTTGCAGTCCTCTGAAGTTGTCAATTTCAAATACTGACATTCAAAAGTTCACATTTAATAAATTAAAAGAAAATAATCTTACATAGATATTTTATAAAATTACATTGTTTTTTTTTTTTAATGAATCTCCATTGCAAAGAGTATATGACGTTTTTTATTTACTATATTAATCATTTGATGAAATTTTTCTTTATTTTGTAAAATTTGTATTTCAATGAGCAAAAAAAAAAAAAAAAATTAACTCGATATAAATAAAATATGACCAGCATATTTTCTTTTTCCATTTGCAATTCGCTTTCTTAAAATTCGAAATTCATGGGAATTTATTAAGTATATTTTTATAAATTTATAAAAGTATTTTGTACAATGAAAAAATTTGCATCTATCTTGTTAATGAACGTTTTATCCGACAGATTCCTTTTCATTAGGCAAATCTCTCTCTCCGAAAATCTCCCAACGGAACGAAATGCCGACGACGTTCCCCTACCGAGTTTCAGTTTCTCAATGTCAACGCAGATTACATACCCGCATTGTTTATTCACCAGCGGCTCCCCCCCACCCTCAAAAAAAGAAAGACAAAAAAAAAAAAGAACCGCAAAACAAAAATGCGACTCAATGTCTGATTAAAGGTCCAGTTTACAAATTTGGCAATACCCGGAGAAAAATTTTTCATTATTACTGAAAGAAAGCTGAAAGTTCGAACATAAATGATCAGGAATCGCAAAGAAAGCTAGTTATTTTGCAACGAGAAACAGTAGATTTTTATGGTACATAAGATATATATTTTCGTAACGCTTTCGGAAGAAAAAGAGAACGAATGTCTTGAACTATCTATATCAATCTTTTAGCCTCTTTAATTCAATGTACAATAAAGCAGTTTTCAAACTTTAAGAAAATTATACTTAAAGGACCAATACTCTATACAGAAAACTTTTACCAAATCGTATATTTTTTTTTCTTTTATTTTTAATGATTCACATCTACCTAATTTCCAAAATCCACAGACATTTTTTTTTGACAAGTTTCTAAAAAAAATATAATCCATAGTAGATTTAATAGTAAGGAGAAATATTGTGAAACAAGTACAATTCGGGCAGAAAATTTGATTGATTTCCATTAAAAAAAAAAAAAAAAAGAAAAAAAACAATATTTGTAGTTTCTTTCTACGAAGTTTAAACAACATGTTTTTATTCGTAGAAGTTGAAATTCCACAAGATTATTTTGTGTCTCTACCTGCTACAGACAGAAATAAACTTTTGCTAGTATAGAGTCTAGTAGATGCATTTGACTGTTGATTTAGACGTTAATTATTCGACGTAAGTTGTGGTTCCGCTTTCAGATATGCTTGACATTAATAATAGAGGTATCAAATTTGTCTGAACTGTCTCAGCTTTCGTTTTGTTATATAAAATTTTGATCAATAATAAAATCATAATCAACGGAGCCTTGGCAGCTACACAACGTTAAAACTTGCCCTTATAATTATGAAAGAATTTATGTTTAAAGTAGACATGTAACATTAGTGTTGATCTATACCTAAATGAAAATAGCTAATATGCCCCATAGTAGAAACATAATTAACTCCAACAAAAATCTTTGCCTCACACTCATATTCGTTGTTAGTGTCAACTGAAGCTGGTCATGTTTATCCCAAATAAGTATCTATTTCTTAATTTCTTTTCCTTTTTAATCGTATTGTTATCCCCTTTCCCTCTTCCTGAATATCATGTTAGCATTCATTCACAATTTTGCAAGAAGGAAACAATTCCCCTCCTTCAATGTTACGCTGTAAACTCTTTTCTAATTCCTTTGCCTAAATGTAGAGCCATAAATTTTTATGTCAATTTGCATACCAAAATATAAGGACTATTTCATTTCCGGTTTTACTAAAAAATATTTCAAGGCTGTTTACTACGATCAGAAATCTCATATTACATAATTATCCTAGCTTCAAATATGGTTTTTGACATTTGGCATGTACTGTATACTGCTAGAAATAATTTCTCGAGGTGAGGATTATGAATTGTCCTGAAGGCTGCAGTTATGCTACTACCACTCCAAGGCCATACACACATTTATATCAAGTACGAAAATAAAGTGTGATTTTTAATTAATCTACTTCGACACAAAAAATCTAATCCGTGCATTTTTATTTCGGTTATGGGATAATTTAATGTGAAGTAGGAAAACTAGAAGAGTAAAAAATGTATCAAATCGAGCAAGTGTACATACTATGGAGATTACAACCGGAGGGAACTATTCTAAAAAGAACTGTAATTCAGATTTCAAGGTCAGTCTTCGAAAGTACGTGTTTCTTTACAAAAGACTTTTTTTTATAAATTAATAAGAAGAATTTTAGTAACAGAATAGGAATTATGTAAAAAAACATCAAATTATTTTTATTACAAAAAACCTTAGAGTCTTTTGGGACTGAGGTTTGGATGATATACGATGTGATAATTAGCTAATTCTTACTCGATGTTGGGTATACAAGGTTAGTTTAGTATAGAAGAGGACACATCTCCCAGAAAGTGGTGTTACGGCAGTCCTGCAAAAAGCAGATGGAAGTTAAGTTTCCCTTAGGCTCTAATTATTTTTGACATATCTGATCTTTTTTATAATAACTCTATGATTGTGTTACGAGCAAGAGCTCACCCATAACTAAAGTGAATTTGATAATTTTTTGGAGCTGAAGCATTACGTAACCGCGAAATGAAATATTCATGATCCACTCAAGTACTGTTGCGAAGGGCGATGGAGTACCCACTTATGATTTTCAACAAGCTTTGGTCTGCTTAACAATGTTTTAAACATTAAGAGCCGAATTGAAATGGTTCATTGTATTAAGGGTATGTTTGCACACAGTTTAACATTTACTTGTTGTGTCGGTCATTGGGATATTGCGTGTTTTGTTTTGATTAATTTTGAAGCGTCCTTTCCTGGGCGTTGCAGGTCCAGCTAGATCTGTTTGAATTGTACTTGATTGTGATATATTACCGACCATTTTAATTTCTTCTTGGTACAAGCATAGTGTCACATCATGTTCTAAAGCTTATGGGTGCACTGACGTATTTATTAATATTTTCAATTTTATTAAAGTTTGGAAGTGCTAGACTGTGGACGTGTTGTGTCAAGCCCTGCTATTCATGCCCTGAGTCACTTTTTAGCTTTGTGTTTCTCGCTTAGAATATCATTGAAAAGATATTAGTTAGTCTTATGGAGAAATATAAGTGATAGAAAACAATACACCATTTGTGTTCCTAACTGTGTGTGCTTCATATGTAATGAAACGGATGGACAACGGAGAAAATGGATAGTTTGTGAATATAAAAGACTCTACCATAAGAGATGTGTGCAAATAGTGACAGCCATCAATGAGATTGAACGGAATAATCTAGACTGTTTATGCCCACACTGCATACGTGAACCCAGACAAAGCAATTTAACAATATCAAAATTAAAGGAATATGTAAATATGAGAAATGTGGCCCTGAACGAACAAAATGTGAAAATAGATGACTTGGAAAACAAACTTGCGGACCTTAGCGCAGACGCAGCAAATTCCACCCAGACCACCGACCTCACTGAGAAAGTTGACATTCTTGCCATCAATATGGAATCAATTAAAGCAACACTTCAAACACTGATAGACCCAAAACCGGAGAAACTGACATTTGCTGACAAAGTTAAGGAAAAGAAAATCTGTTGATAATTAAATCAACTAATACAACAACTAAAATTACTGAAAGAAAACGTGAGATTGAACAAACACTTAAAGACATTCCTACACATAAATCGAGGTCAACTACGAATGGAAATGTTATTGTAAACCTTGCAAACAATATGGTCAGAGAAGAGGCGGCAAACAAAATTCAGACATTGGTGGCTGACACTGAAACGTGAAAAATCGGAAAACTGAAACCCAAAATAATCATATGCAATGTATACAATGATGAAGATGATGTAGTAAATGCTTTGATTCAAAGAAATCGCTGCTTGCACCATATCCAAAATATAGAAGACAAGATAAATGTAGTCCTGGAGAAAAATGCCTCGGGGTTGTGGGGGTGGGGGGGGGGGGGGAGAGTCCACCCACTATGTACTGAAATGTGATCCTGAAGTTCGGAGGGCTTATAAGGGACAAAGTTTCGTTACGGTGGGGTATATATAACATACGTCATAGGTACCACATGATCACCTGTTACCAATGTCAAAGGTATGGACATTTTGAAAAAGATTACAAGTCTAAGAATGAAGATAAAGTCTGCGGGAAATGTTCAGGGAGACACTCCACCAGGGAATGTAATTCAAAAGTGTCAAAATGTATAAATTGCAAAAAGTTAAACAAACCAGGAGACCACACAGTGAATTCTAGAGACTGCAATGCTTATGACTTGTAATTGAAAAGACGAGCAGAAAATACTAATCATGGTTACTAGGGAGGTCATAAACTGCGGCTATGTAAATATACAATCTGTAGGTAATAAGACTGTTCAAATTCGAGAATGGATAAACGAGATATATTTAGATATATTAGAATTATCTGAAACATGGCTAAATAACTTGGATAAGGCAACGATCTCTGAAATGACGCCCGCCACACATGCCTTCTCTCATATAAAGAGAGAAGGTAGGTTTGGTGGGGGTGTCGGACTCTTTATTCATAAAAGTTACTCAAATCTCAAAACGTTGAAAAGAATTAG
The DNA here is from genome assembly GCF_036898095.1 of Palaemon carinicauda. NCBI lineage: Eukaryota > Metazoa > Arthropoda > Malacostraca > Decapoda > Palaemonidae > Palaemon > Palaemon carinicauda. Next base: position 72,371,948 of record NC_090730.1, on the reverse strand, counting down.
TGTAACAGGCTTTAAATATATAGGAATAAGATTTACGCCAGTAAATAGAAGAATATCTTTTGTAACAATCTACAAGCTTCCTAGATCAAACATTAGTATTATTTTTTTTTTGTAGAATTCGGTGCTCTCATTGAGATGATTATCATAGAGAAAAAATAATTAGTTGTCTGTGGAGACTTCAATTTTTGCATGGATGATGCATCAGATCTTGACGCTTTGGCATTTAGTAAGTTACTAGAATCATATCGACTAATGAATAATGTTGACTGCACAACTACTTTAACTGGGGATATGCTAGACTTAGTTGTAAGTGATGACATGAATAACATTTTATCTGATATAAAAGTCGAAGTCTACCTCTACAGAAACATGCATTAGTAAAAAAATCAACTTTTGACATAAATAAAAAAATTTTCTCCTACCGTATTTATTGAAGAAGTTACAAAGAAAATCAATGATGCTATCAACATACCCTATAATCACGATGACCAACGTCTGTTAAGAGCAAAGTGTGCTAACTGTCTCATGACCACTCACTGTATAGTGAGTAAAAGTGTATATGATACCATGTGCCCACCGATGGAAAAGACTATAACCGTAAAAGACCAATCTCCTTGGTTTGATGGAGAGAATTTGGTAAAAAAAAAAAAAAAAAAAAAAAAAAAAAAAAAAAAAAAAAAAAGTGGGAAAAAAGACGTATAGAAAGGAAGTGGAATGGGTTAAAAACTAAAAGTACGTGGATAGGATACACAACTTCTACGTGTCATTATAATTACCTACTAAGAAGGAAAAAAAAAAGTGAATACTATAGGAGAAAGATCCTTGAAGCAGCAACAGACATAAATAAGTTATATTGTCTCCTTTATGGTATAATGGGAAATGTAAAAGAAAAGAAGGTACCTAATGGATACAGTGACCAGGAACTAGCAAATGATTTTCTAGTGTTCTTTCAAAACCAAATTGAAAATATAACCAGGTCATTTATAAATACTTAACATCAGATTAATGATACACCAGGCACTCAGAAAAAATTAATACGATGTAACAACGTGTCATTATAACCAGGTCATTTATAAATACTTAACATCAGATTAATGATACACCAGGCACTCAGAAAAAATTAATACGATGTAACAACATAACACAAGATGACATCACCAGAATTATCAAGAGAGGAAAAAAAAACTAACTACGCAATCGATCCTATGTCAATATCTGAAGTAATGAGAGAGAGACTTTTCTAGTCTAGCCAAAATAATAATGAGAATGGCAAATTCAAGCATTGATGAATGTAAGTCCTAAATCTGAGAAAATGGCTATAGTCACACCAGTTCTGAAAAATTCACTGGGCTACCAGGAATTAAGCCCATAAAGACCTATTTCAAATCTATCCTTTGTTTCAAAAGTGCTTGAATATGTAATTCTTGAATAACTAGTCAGCCACTTAGAAGTAATAGAAGCTTTGCCTGGCAACCAATCTGCTTACAGAAAACTATACTCTACAGAGACAGCCATCTGCTCTGCTGTAAATGATATGCTAGAAATGATGGATGAAAAAAAAATGTGGTATCTTAATAATGCTCTATCTCAGTGCTGCTTTTGATACAGTGATGATCTACGGTCCATCGGCGTTCAAGATCAAGCCTTCGAATACCTAAAAGACTAGGTAGTTGGTAGAAACTATTGTGTACAAATTGGAAACTCTTATTCATCATATGAACCCTTAAACAGAGGGGTATCTCAGGGGAGTGTACTTGGCCAAATTGTATTCTGCATCTATACAATTGGTCTATCAAAAATTCTACAAAGGCATGGCGTGAAGTTTAAACTATTTGTAGGTAACACACAATTTTACTTCTCCATAAATGATATACATAACAATACTGAAACTCTAAACCGAATCCTTGATAGTATTAGAGAATGTATGACATTTAACCAACCAAGATTAAATGAGAACAAAACTGAATTCACAGGTGGTGGGCCAGAGAAACAGCGTGAGAAACTTAGGTGATATTCAAATGAACATAAATAATGACTCGGTGCCGATATCTAGTAAAGTTCGATATCTAGATGTATTTCTTGACTGTAATCTGTCTCTAAATGGCCAAATAAATAATGTAATAAAAAGTGCTGGTTATCATCTAAGAAATATTGCGTTTATAAAAAATACCTGGATGAAAATTCTGCAAAGAAACTTTTGATAAACTTTGTTATTACCAGGATTGACTACTGCAACTCTATCTACTACACTTTACCAAAAGTGTAACCTAAGAAATAACAAAACATAATGAACAGAGGAGCAAGACTGATAAAAGGTGTCCCACTTAGAGAGAGGATCACCCCTATACTAATCGATTTACGATTGCTGCCGATTAAAGCGAGAATTGATTTTAAAATATATACAATAGCCCACCAAGTTATCAGAACCGATCGTCCAAAATACTTAAGAGAATTGCTACATATTGCGTAGCCAACAAATCGTGTCGACACGAAAATAGTTACAGATGGCTTCAAACTGCTGGAACAAAGATATATTTTTACTTTAGGCTCCATAACCTTTAAATATGCGGCCCTGAGACTATCTAATAAGCTCCCATGAAACATTCCAATGACTGAAGACATTAAGGCTTTCAGGAGGTAACTGAAGACTTTCTTATTTCATGAGTCTTTTGACAGTGACGATTTAACACTAAATGAATAATACGCCATATGAAACGTTAAATACTCTGAACGAACAAGGTAAAACGACAGTGGAGGTCCTGTAGAGAGTGTGGTTCCCTTGCTGTATGGGACCGGAAAAGCAGCCATCAAAGTAAGGAAAGTGTTGAATCAAAAGTGATGATATAACTGTTTAAGACAAGTGTAAATTTTGTATTTTAATTGCTCAGTAGCTTAAACATTAACGTAACTTGCTCGTAACAAAATGAAATGGTACTAAATACTTTGATAGAAATCAACTGTATAATTTGGATACAGGCAATGCATATAGTAGCACATAATCGTCTTTTGGTTATCTTTAAAAGAATACTTACCTTCTTTATTTCTCATGATTTGGCAAAGGCGAATGTATATAGACATATGAATTATATGATTATGTAATATGTTACGTGAAACTACTACTTGCTTCCGCTTTATTATACAATAGGTAATAAAATATAAGAAATGTAGCTTCTATGTTTGTAGTAAAATCACTTTTTGTAAGTAATCTGTATTATATAATCTTTAAACTTTATTTGTTATAACTCTATTACCGAGTAGATTTTTGTCACTATTACTCATAAAAATATTAAAGCAGTAGACCTAAAGAACTCTAAGTTAGAGCATTTCAATTGATTGATTTTCATGACTTTCTGAACTGTAAAACATAATCATAATCCATAGGAACGTACTTGATAAGGTATAATTATGATTAATCTCCAAATCGTTTTCAACTTCGTATTCTTTCCACCTTGGGAATATCATGTAGGTAGTACAAACAAATTTCAACCTTTATCAACGGTATTGCTGTTCATTTAATCGCAAAATACCTTATCAAATACATCTTGAATAATGGATAAAAGATATTGAATGTTTAATTAATAAAACAGTGTTCATCAGTCTTGTTAAGTAAAGAAAAGATCAATTTTCATCTGGAATCTACTAACCAAAAATTACTCATAGACTAATTAAAATAGTAATTCAAAAATAGATTCTCAACAAATTTAATAGTTATAATTTTGAAGCAATACAGCAAACATACAATATGTGTTTGTAAGAATATTAAATTAAGTAGATTATATACGGAAATATCCCTTCATATTTATTACATTATTTTCAAATGATTATGGCTTTAAATAATATTATCAGTATCGATAACGATAGAAATTATGAATAAATAGTAACAGCATAACCAACGAATATAAAAAAACAATAACAATAACTTATTTTAATGTAGTGGAGCAGCCAAAGTGTGATTTTGACTAGAATCATTCATTTGGTGATACAAGCATGAAATTTGGTGTGAATGTGCTATGTAGGTCATGTTTTAAGAAAAAAAGTGCTAACCATCAAGAATTCCAAGATGACGGCCATTATTTCCAAGATGGCCGCCAGTTAATGGAAAAACAATGTTAAACCATAAAAGCGCTCAATGTTTCACATCTTGGTGCAAAATTATTGATATATTTGCCTTCTTTGGTGCATCTCTGGTGAATAAGGTAGATTTCCTTCACAAATAAATACTATTCATACCCTTACAGCATCCAGAAGCATTAATAAACAGTCAAAAATACCATTGGTTTCTGCCTATAAGTCCTCAGTTGATAAATAGGGTAGAAGATTAATAAATGTTAGTAAAAATGATAAATTAATAAAGTATAATAATAATAAATAGTAGATAAATAATTCATTGTTACCCCTTAAAAGGACTGCTAATGCCGGGGTGGTAAAAAGGATGAGCTCTTTTTATCTAAAAAATACCCCAACGGCTTGCGAACCACAAAGCCTCTGGCAGTCAAGTCCCACCCTAGCCTTCTCGTGGCAGGGGTGATATCGCAGATAGTGGTGGTGCGTATGGCGGGTGATGGCGCCTAAAAACCATTTAGCTCTGGGTAGATGAAGCTCAAAAGCCGAGCAAAGGTAATTCATCAAAGAGAAGGATAACTCCGAAAATAAACCTAGCCTAGAAAATTGATTGGTTCAAGCCAAGTAAAAGAGTGTATGTCGCACACTACCAGGGCACACTGGTGACAGACACTGCTGTGCAACTCAGCATGGGGTTCAATATCAGCTAAACCTCGGGTTTAGTATCCCAAATGCTATCTAATAAAGCCCCAGAGACATTAGATAGCCGCACCTGAATTGACAGGTTGTGCCAGCGCGGGAGAGCTGAGCCAAGGATAGCAGGGGCATTCAGTGTTATCCAGATGGTGTACAGATCGGACGGGACTAATGATATTGGATGAACGATCGTGTTAGGTGTAGGGCAATACCACGAACCTAACTGTATCCCATTCAGCAAAGTGGTGAAAAGGTGGTAAAAGGATAAACCCTCAGCCTATAGCAAATTTGAAGTTTATATGATGGATGCAGGATACAGGCGGAAGACTGACTGGAGTAAATGTTGCCTTTGTCAGGAAGACAAAAGCAATGAAACGCTTATTTCACCACTTAGTACATTCCAAAGGAAACAAGACTGTGCTGGATACAGTAACATTGCACAAAATGTACCATAGTTTCATGCCATAAACGATATGCCAATAGTGTTTAGTCCAGCAAGACTGGACGAAGGTGATGGCATAGAAGCCACCCTGATACAAAATAAAGCAATGTATCACAATAGCTGTAGACTGTTATTCAATAACACTAAACTAGAAAGAGCACAGAAGAGGAGGAAGATTACCCCAAGCACATCAGGTGGTGCAGGTGAGTACAATGTTTCTTATGTGAAGAAGACAACCAAATATCAAATTTAAGACGAGCGATGACGATGCAGCTAAATGAAAGACTGAACCAATGTGCCAAGACACTAAACTATGGAAAGCTCCTTGCAAAGTTAAGTGCCGGTGACGTCGTTGCTCAAGAGATGATGTATCACCCACGATGCTTGGTGGTTATACAATATGCTATTCTTCCATGCCTTTACTGGGTGTGACGTTGTGTCAGGTTTCAATGGCAAAGGGAAAAAGACAGCATGGCAGACATGGGATGTCTTCAATGATGCCTCTGCCACCTTTGCAAAACTTAGCCGCAGGCCATCTGAGATTGAGGAGTCTGATCTACATGTTCTGGAGAAATATTTAGTTCTTATGTATGACTGGTCGAGTACAACATCTTCTGTAGACGAGGCAAGGCTTGATCTCTTTGCGCAAAAGCAAAGGTCATATGAAATGATTCCACCAACAAAAAGTGTACTGAAGGAACATGCCAAACGAGCAGCCTACCAAGCAGGTCATATTTGGGGGCAGTGTGTTAATCGTCAGCCAGAACCTCAGTGTCCTTCCAAGTGGGGATGGTCAAAAAAACGGTGATGACTGGGAAGTTGTATGGACAATGCTGGAACCCATTTCCAAGAGCTGCCGTGAACTGACCAAGTGTGGATGCAAGACAGAGTGTGGTGGAAGGTGCAAGTGTGTAAAGAATGGACTATACTGTACTCTACTCTGTAGTTCCCCTTGCCAGAATTCCTAGGAAAAAAAAAACTGATGAACAATGAATGGACTTTTGGCGAGAGTAGGTTGAGTATTGTTTGAAATATGGACTCTTAGACATTGGCATATGTAGCAAATGACATCATTTGGCGGCCATCTTGTAAAATGGCTGCCATATTGGACCCTCAGAATGATTAGTGGTGTTCCCACATCAAACCCAGACAAAGAGAACTCATCAAGTATCTGAGTAAGAACTTCAATGGCACGTAGTACTGCAATATTCTGCCTTAAAAAGGACCATATGGCGGCCATCTTGGAAAATGGCCGCCATATTGGAATTTCAAGTGGCTAGCACTTTTTTTTCAAAATCTAATGCCAAATAAATAATTATGCCAAATTTCATGCTTATATCATCAAATGAACGATTGTTTCACTTATCTGCCCCACTAATGGTACAAATTCTAATAAAGGAGGTTCTAACACATTTAAATATTGATCAAGATGTTGGCCCTCTTTGGTATAGCACTGACCTATATGCATGTGTTTCATATACGCTCATAGACTGTAACGGTTTTTATTTTTTATTTTATCACTCACTCTACCCTGCACTGTTAAAAGAGTTTACTGTGTTTTCTTGCTAGCACAACTTTTTTCACGTTTGAATTTTTGTGACGTTCCTGCTCACACGTCACTGCATGAAAATCGATGATTGTTTAATAAAGTTCAGTTGCATTCACTTCACCTCTCAGTGATCACCTAATGGCTCGCTCGCATATTGGTGACCAGAAAAATGTCCCCTCTCTACCACCTGCTGACTCACTGCTGTGCCCTACTATTTGAAGATGCCACCCACTGAACCTGCCTCTTTGGCATACGCCGCCTTAATGAAAATACCGCCCTTCGCCAGCGGAAAATCGTTCGCCTGGTTCCAACTTGCTGTAGTCCAGTTTTTTATCAACGGCATTATTCAGTCAAGTACCAAAGCATATGTTCTCGCGGTGATCCCCAAGAACACTTTCCCGGAAATCTACGATTGGCTGCACGAGCAAGGGGACACCACAGTAACGTACATCGCCCTTAATTCATACCTCCTGGAGCAGTACTCACCATCGCCAGCCAACCCATATCAAAACTTTTTCAGCTCTAGACAACCATTGGGGAATCAAAAATGCTTGGCTCGCCCTAAAGGAAATGACCTGTATCCGCCGCCTACAACCTGCTTTATACGATTCTCCTTGTGAAGTGAATCTACTTCGTGCCATTTCAGTACTGCGCCTACCTGAACCAGCATGAGATGCCATTCCCAATGTTTATATTTTGCATATGAAGGACCTGATGACCAAAGTAAACGCCCTTATGGACAGCCACTTCACCAACTTTTAGACCTATATTAGGGTCTCCAATCCTGACGTAGTGAATAACTATTAAACATCAACCAAATATGTCGTCAATGCGGTAGGACACAGACGCCCACACCATGATGTGCTGGAGTGGCGAGAAAACCGCCCACCACCAGCCACTCGTTCACCACCCAACACTTGCTCATGCCCTCACCAACGACCTCTAGAGCCACTTACTGACGCCCATCTACTGCAGTTATGATAGTACCACTCCAGATTTGGGGCTGCCACAAAAAAAATATTCGAACAGTTTTCAGTGGCCAAAAATCGTACAAGTAGGCCAATGTTTATGGAAGTGACCTCCCCTGTCACTAATTTTTTCTTTTTACGTGATACAGACACGAGCATATAATTTTTGGTAGACGCTGGTGCTTGCAGTTCTCTCCTGCCAAGGCCAGTCGGTAGGACAATACGTAATTTGTCTAATTGTGTTGAGGTCCGCCTAGTAGCTACTACTTGATTTGCAATCCCCACGTCTGGTTACGAGAACCTCATATTACTGTTTGGAATCGTCAAATATCAAGGAAAGTTTCTCGTTGCTGATATCACATTGACAATCCTCAGCGCGGATTTCCTTTCACATTACGAACTCCTGGTCGGTGTTGCTCACTGACGGCTAGTTAATGCTGAATCTTACTCGTCAATACCTTGCTCTCCACATCAGCCCACCCATGGATGCCTAAACCCACCTCCTCACCTTTTACCCGATAGTTTTCCGTCCAGAACTTCATCAAAGACATGATATTTATCCCCATATAAAGATGATGGTGCCCCCAGTATTAACCATATTCAGAAATCTGGCAGTAGATCATTTGGCAACCACTAAACAACTATTCTTCGAAATACAAGAAATGACCGTTTGCTGATAGGCCTCAAGCCATGGGCATTATCCTTACATATCCTTCTGCAGAAAGATGACATTCTTTTTTCTATGTTGGGATTAAAGGTGACTGAGTATGCACCCATAAACAGATACCTACCCCTACACAACACTGCCGACATGACCTCCTACTTGCTAAAAGGAAAGGTTATCTCCATGCAAGACCTCTTAAAGTGATATTATAAGATGAACATAAACCCAGAAGATATCACTAAGGCCGCCATCACCGCCCCCTTTGATGAATACACTTGTAATTACTCTTGTTTAGGCATATTTAATGCTGGGGCCACTTTTCAACGTCCCATGGACCATATCTTAGTATTATTATTATTATTATTATTATTATTATTATTATTATTATTATTATTATTATTATTATTATTATTACTAGCTAAGTTACAACCCTTTCCAGAGAGGAAAGGAAATAAGGAAATAAATAAACGATATAAGTAATATTGAAAAATAAAAATAAAATATTTTAAAATCAATAACAAAAATACAAGAAATGACCGTTTGCTGATAGGCCTCAAGCCATAGGCATTATCCATACATATCCTTCTGAAGAAAGATGACATTCTTTTTTCTATGTTGGGATTAAAGGTGCCTGAGTGTGCACCCAGAAACAGATACCTACCCCTACACAACACTACCGACATGACCTCCTACTTGCAAAAAGGAAAGGTTTTCTCCATGCAAGACCCCCTAAAGCGATATTATAAGGTGACCATAAACCCAGGAGATATCCCTAAGGCCACCATCACCCCCCCCCCCCCCCCCCCCCCACCCTTGATAAATAAACTTGCAAATACTCCTGTTCAGGTGTATGTAATGTTAGGGCCACTTTTCAACGTCCCATAGACCATATCTTAGTATTATTAATATTTTTTCTTTATTATTATCATTATTATTATTGTTATCATTTTTATTATTATTATTATTATTATTATTATTATTATTATTATTATTATTATTATTATTATTATTATTACTAGCTAAGTTACAACCTAAGCTGGAAAAGCATGACGCCATAAGCCCAAGGGTTCCAACAGGGAAAAATAGCCATAGAGGAAAGGAAATAAGGAAATGAATGAACGATATGAGCAGTAATGAAAAAGAAAAAGAAAATATTTTAAAATCAATAACAACATTAAAACATATATTTCCTACATAAACTATAAAAAGACTTTTGTCAGCCTGATCAACATAGAAACATTTGCTGCAAGTTTTAACTTTTGATGTTCTTCTGATTCAACTTCCTGATTAGGAAGATCATTCCACAACTTGGTCACAGCTGGATTGGAGCCTCTAGAATACTGTGTAGTATTGAACCTAATGATAGGGAAGGCCTGACTATTAGAATAAATTGCATAACTAATATTACAAATAAGATGATGGAACTGTCCATGAAGATCTGAATGTAAAGGATGGTTAGAATTATAAGAAACCTTTTGCAACATGCTCAATGAACTAATTGAATGATTGATATGAAAATTATGTAAAAGTAATCTAATAGACCGCAAATTCTTGTCCAACAAATTAAGATGAAAAGGAGCAGCTGAAGACCAGACAGGAGAACAATAATGAAAAATAGGTAAAATGAAAGAATTAAAACACTTCTTCAGAATATATTGATCACCAAAAATATTAAAAGACTTCATTAATAAGCCAATGATTTGGGCAATTAAAGAAGCCACAAATCCTAATATGTTTCTCTCGAGAGAATTTTCTGTCGAGAATCACTGCTAAAATTTTAAAAAGTCATTCAGAGTTAAAGAAACATTATCAATGCTGAGATCCGGATGTTGAGGGGCCACTGTCCTTGAGTACTTACAAGTATCTTTGTGTTTTATTAGGATTCAACTTCACACCCCAAAATTTGCACCATGCACTAATTTTAGCTAGATCTCTATTGGGGGATTAAGCAACCCGAGATCTACATTCAGGAGATGGAATTGATGAAAAGAGAGTATCATCATCAGCATATGCAATAGGCTGGTTTTCTAGGGCAAACCTTGTGTATATAGTATGAAAGCATTAGTCCAAGAGCACTACCCTGAGAAACACCAGATATCACCTCCCTATACTCACTATGGTGTCATCAACAACAACCTTTTTTGCGATTTTTTACTTATAAATTCAGTAATGATGCTATGAAACGACCCACCCACTACCAGCTGTTTGCGTTTGAAAACAAGGGCCTAATGATTAACACAATCAAAGGCAGCACTAAAAACAAGGCCAGTTCTACGGACTTCCTGACCACAATCAAGGGATTTCTGTACAGCATTGGAGATTGTATGAATGGCATCACATGCTCCAAGGAATTAACAAGAACGAGATTGAAAGCTAGAGGAACAGATGATTATCTTCAACAACCCTATAACGACGTTTTTCTAAAAAGAACTTTAAAAACTTTTGATGATATAGGAGTTTTGAAAACTCATCCTTAATCAGTTGGACTTGAGCTACCACAAACACATTTATATAGTGGAGTAGCAATACCAATTTTCCTACAAGTGCTATAAACCCCTCTTCTTGCTAACTTACACAAAATAACACATAACTTTGTAGCTAAGATATCTGCAGTCTTCAAAAAAAAAAAAAAAAAAAAAAAAAAAAAAAAACAGGAAAAATACCATTTTGGTCTGGACCTCCATAAGCATCAAGATCCTACAAGAGAGCTTTAAGTTAAACTAGTTACTATATCCTCAAAAAAAAACTGGAATGCAGAAGTTTAAGTTTCTTTTACTCTGCTTGCTGTCAAATACATCAGCTAAAAGGGTTGCCTTCTCCTTTGGACAGTGAGTGATAGAGCCATATGGTTTTTGTAAAGGAAAAACTGTTGCATTTACACCAAAGAGTATAGATTTAAGGGTAGTCCACCTAAGTAGTGGACTACCCTTAAATCTATACTCATTGGTTGTACCAGAAAGGGTTTCTTTTATGGTGAAATTGTATTGCTTTTCAGTTGATCCATGAGCACTTTGAATAAAAGTTCTAAGCTGATAATAGATATTCGAGGTCAAATCTGATTTATTACCATTCCAAAGAGGATAGGCCTCCTGCTTCTCTAAATAAGTATATCTTCAATCATCATTGAACCATGGTTTGTAGTTCACTCGACACCTTAGCGCACAAGAAGGGATAAGCCGATAAATTAAGCTGGTTACATTCTCATTCAAAGGGAAAACAGGACCTTCCTTGTGTTCTCATCCTCCAAAAAGGAACATCTCCATAACTTACGCATCATGTTCGACCGTCTATAACAAGAATATCCTTGTAGGCCAGTACAACAAGTGTACCTTCGGTATAAGCAAAGTATAGATCTTAGGGCACTGCATCACTCTTGAAGGACTCCATCCCCTCCCTGAGAAGGAAGCAGCTGTTCAGAACATCCCCATGCCCTCGGCAGTCAAAGAACTCCAAGAATTTTTCGAAATGATAAAGTATAATAACCATTTCCTGCCAGCCCTTGCAGCCACTCTTGCACATCTTTACAGCTCCCTCAAGGGTAAGCCAAAAGACCTAAAGTGGGGTCCTAATCAAGAAGTTGCGTTCTGTAACACAAAGAATTCCCTACCAACCTGTGCTGCTTTCTCTTTTCCCATGCCCCATTCAAATCTCCCTCTCTCCACCGATGCAAGCGATGTAGCTATTGGGGCAGTACTTTAGCAGGTGGTGAACAGCTTAACCCACCAATGGCCTTCTTCAATAGATAACTGTCCAAGGCGGAATACAGCTACTTTACCTTTGACCACGAATTGATGGCGGGGGATTTGTGTGTCTGTCATTTTTGCCACTTCTTGGAAGGTATACCTTTCGTTATTTTCAAGAGAGCCCCATGCCTGCCTTCACTTGACAGCCTGATGTGTGGTTTCCCCCTCAATGCCAAAATCTCTCCTCATTGGCTAAATAAAATTTCACCCTTCGTAACATCCCTGGGGAAAATTAATCCGGTTGCCGATGCCCTATCAAGAAACATATTGCCCGCCATTCACCTGGGATTGGATTACAGAGCCTTGAATAAAGCCCAACGAAGAGAGCCATAATATCAAGCATGTAAGAAACCCTGCATATCCCTCAGCCATTGGGAGGATGTCCCTCCCGATGACTACAACACCATCCTCCTTTGTGACGTAAGTACAGCTAGACCTCGAACGTGGATACCTGCCCCCAGGCGCCAACAGGTGTTTGATTTCATACATTGCCTTTCATATCCCCCTCTCCATTCTACTGCAAGGCTACTGAGAATGGAGATCATTTGGCATGGCATTACTAAGGATGCTAAGGATCAGGTAAATGTTAAATCTCAAAAGTATATTGACACACTTATTCAGGAGTGGGCATCTTTCCTCAACGTCAGTGGCAATTTGCTTACATACCCGTCGACATAGTAGGTCCCCCACCTACATCATAAGGACATCATTGCCTGTTTACATCAATCAACCCCTCCAGTAACTGGCCTGAAGCCATTCGCATGGAAAGTTCAAAGTCTGCCTCTTGTATGTCTGCCTTACTCTCAGGGAGAATTGTGAAATTTGGTATCGATGATCATATTATTTCTGATAAGGGTATCACTTTTACCTATCAATTGTGAACATCATTAAAGAATCTTCTGGGAATCACCCTACATTAGATAACCGCCTATAGCCTGCTGCCAATTGAATTGGTGAAGGTTTTCATTGACCCCTTCAAGCAGATTTTATGTCCCACTGCAATAACTTCATCTGGTTTACCCTGCTAAGGACCGCTCATAAAGATGCCCTGCATGTCTCATCAGCTAAAATGGTATATGGCGACCCGTTAGTCAGCGTTACCGAATTTTTTCCGTCTGCAACCTCCTCCAACAATCTACAGCGCCTACATCACTTGCTAGAAAAAATTTTCTCCATATCACCTAACTTACAAACACTCAGCTAAGCAACTCATACTAACATACCTACCTTCGGCAAAACAAGTTTTCCTGCGCAACGACATTAGACAGCTACCGTTAACGCCCCAAAACACGAGCCCTTTGTACCTATATTCCTGCTTGTAAGTCCCTGTATAGAAACTTGATGATTTTTTAATAAAGTTTAGTCTCATTCACCTCTCCTCTCAGTTATCACCCAACAGCTTGCTCGCACATATTTTAGGTTTTTGGCGGATTTTCTTTTTTCTATTATTCTCGTTGCAAAAGGAGGAATATCTTCGTCTTCAAAAACCATGGAGGAGAAGTATATATAATTCATAATTTCTTAAATGAATTAAAAATTATTTGCAATATGATATCTATTGAAAAAAAAAAATCAATATTATAGGCAGAACTTTGATAAACAAAATATTGTTATAAGGGAACTTATTTATTAGAATACATCTTAATCCTTAATAATAAAGACAGTCATGGGCAGATGCCTTTGACTGCTCTATAGAGAGAGAGAGAGAGAGAGAGAGAGAGAGAGAGAGAGAGAGAGAGAGAGAGGAGAGAGAGAGAGAGAGAGAGAGAGAGAGAGGAGAGAGAGAGAGAGAGAGAGAGAGAGAGAAAGAGAGAGAGAGAGAGAGAGAGAGAGAGAGAGAGAGAGAGAGAGAGAGAGAGAGAGAGAGAGGTCTGGGCGTATATTTTTACTCAGTTTAGAAACAAAGTTGAAGACGATCGATGCCTTTTTTAGGAGACAAAAGAATAGATTAGAATTATCATTATGTAACAAAGTTATTACTTTTACATATATATATATATATATATATATATATATACTTTACTGTTTAATTTTAGTTCTGAAGACTATATTTTGTACCGTACTTGTTTCACACATGATCCTATACTGTAACGGTATTTTCTTTTTATATCTTGCTTCATTCCTCACTGTTAACAAAACCTGTTTAAGCCCGTTTTATCATGAATTATTTTGTTTGTATACTTCTGACCTTCTTTACCTGAATATGTTGTATATAAACTAGCTGTCTGTTGAAATAGAGTTACTTGTATTCACCTCTCCTCCCAGTTACAACCTAACAGCTCGGTCCCATATTGGTGATTATCGAAGCGACTAGCTTCCTCCCGCCTTTTTCCTCATTGCCGTGTCTCACTGTTTGATGATGCTGCCTTCTGACTTTGAATCTGCTATCAACACCACTCCCATAAAACTACCACCCTTTGACAATACATAACAATTCACCTGGATTCAGAATGCAGAGGTCCACTTCCGCATCGTGGTTGTGACTCGCTCAATCATCAAAGTATATCTCTGAGGACACTTTCTCGGTTTGTTTTGCGAGCAAGGGATACCCAAATAGCATACAACGTCCTCAAAACATACCTCGTGGAGCTTTACTAACAATCATTAGCAGCCCATATAGCCAATCATTTTAAAGATTCTCAACAACTATTGGGGGACCAAAAGGCTTTGCTCACTCTAAGGGAAATGACCAGTATCGCTTGCCTGCAACCTGCCGAAGATGGTTCTCCTCATGAGGAGAACCTACTTTGTCCACTTTAAGTATGACGCTTACCAGAAAATATATGCACTTCCACACTCGACATTAATATTTTTCCCATGATGAACCTGATAATCAAACTTGACACCTTTAAAGACAGCACCTTCACCACCTTCAAGATCCCCATCAATGCCTCATCTCCTGACGAAGAGGACAACTAATCAACATTGATCCAATATAACATGAATGCTGTAGGACACAGACGCCTACAACATGACATGCTGGAGGGGACGCAAAACCAATCAGCCGCAGTTATGATACTACCACTTCAGATTCGTCGGCTGCTGCAAAAAAGTGTGGAACGTTTGTCATACGCCCAAAAAGTGTTGGGTGTGGTGGGGAGAATCTGAGCTAATAGAGGAAAAATAATTCTTGAAAATAGGGTTTTAGACTAACTGGGCCCACTTAATCATGAAAATATAGTTTAAATTATGGCCCTTTGTGTGGTATTATTCTGAGAAACTCCAAGTGATATAAGAGTTGTTATTCTGGAAAAGGAAAAAAAAACTTTTGCGCTGCCATTCTTACCACAGGAAAGAGCTGAATTGGGTGTGTGGGGATGACAAATACTTCAATTTGGAATCCTGCAAATATTTCCACAAAACCATTGGATTGAATGATATAATTAAATACAAAATAAAATTTATATAAAAAAAAACTTGGAAAAATAAATGTATTTATGAAAAAAATCAATTGGATTTTACTTAAAATTAAGACTAGCCTGTGCAAAACTTAAACCTAAACCCTATAAATAATAATGGACCTTAATCTAAGCTGACACAGCCATGAAGGAGCCCTGCCCATTATGATGTAGGCCATTGCATGTGGTGGTGGCCTCCCCTGTCATTAAACTTTTCTTTTTACATGATGCATGTATTGGCATGCATTGTTTGGTTGGCATGGTTTCTTACTGTTCTCTTCTGCCAAGCCCACTCTCCACGAAATAACATAGTCTTTCTATGTTAGCTGAGGTCCGCATGGTAGCTGTGAACGGATCTGCAATACAAACCAACAGTTACGAGAATCTCACACTAATGTTTGGAAATGCCAAATTTAATCGAAAGTTTCTTGTAGCTGACATCACATTGCTAATCCTCGGTGCAGATTTCCTCTCAAATTTCCACCATCTTGTTGATGTCACTCACCGATAATTAGTCGATGCAGACTTTCTTATCGACATCTCTATAATCTGCCCCCTCTGACCTCGCGCTCCACCTCAGCAAAATAACAGATGCCTACGCCCACCTCCTCATATTGCATCCAGAAGTTTTCCCTTCTCAACTTAGCCAAACGGCAAAGTTCTCGCCACACACGGTATTTATAGCCATAGATACCGTGTGATCTCCAAATTTAGCCGTTTGACACCAGATGATTTGGTAGCCGCTAAACAAATGTTAGCTGGAATGGAAGTAATAGTCCTTTGCCAAAAGACCTCAAACTCATGGTCGTCACACTTACACATCGTCCTGAAGAAATCTGGTTATCTGTGTCCATATGGGATTACAGGCCCTGAACATGCAGAGAGAATTGGATCACTAGCCGCTCCCAAAGATTGCAGTCATTGTCTCCTACATGCATAAAACGAAGGTTTTCTCCACACTCGACCTCCTGAAGGGATATTATCAGATGAAACTGAACACAGCAGACATGCAAAATATAGCCATCACCCCCCATATCGGTAAATAAACCTTCAATTACTCCTTTTTTGGCCTTTGTAATGCTTGGGCTACTTTTCAATGCCTCATGGATAGCATCTTAGGGGACATCCCTTCTGTGTATGTAAAATGGACGACATACTTCTGTTTTCTTCCTCTAAAGAGGAACAACTTTGTCAAATCCGTATAGTGCTCGACCGCCTACAACAGAATGGCCTTGTAGTCCCGTATGACAAGTGTACCTTCAGCGCCAACAAAGTATCATTTTTAGGGCACCTCATCAGTCCTGAAGAAATCCTCCCCCTCCCTGAGAATGTAGCAGCCGTACAGAACTTCCTCGCACAGTCAATCATCAAAGTGCTGCAAGAATTCTTGGTCATGATCAACTATTATCACCATTTCCTTCCAGCCATTGCTGACACTCTTGCCCTTCTCCTCCCACTATGCCTCCAACAAGGGCAACCCAAAAGTCCTGAAGTGTCTGCAGCGGAATGAATGTCCTATTAACCGCTGCTGATCTCACTCCTACCATGCAAATTTACCAAGATTCTTTTGGTCCTCTTAGGACTAAGTACCTCTCCTATAGAGTCCCTGGATGTCTTGGCAACTGAAATGGTGTATGGAGACCCCTCGGTTAACCCTGCTGATTTTTTCCGTCTTCAACCCCTTCCAACAATCTCCAGCACCTCCGTCTTATTTGGGAAATTTTACTCCTTGCCGTCAAGGATACAAGTCTCTAACTAAGCAACACATACGAACAGATATGCATTCAGCAACACATGTTCTTTTTTGTGCAACAGCATTAGCAAGCCAACGCCAACACCACATTACATGGTTCCTTCCCTCGTGATACGTCCCAATACATAGGCTTTCCTAATCAAGATTCGTTGCAAAGAAGACTGGTTCTCCATTGATTGGCCATAACCTGCATATCTCTTGCAAGATACCCTGCCTACAGTACAGGTCTCAAGAGCCCAAGATCAGGACACCTCATTTCACACACATGTCTTATTTATGGGGGATCCATGTCCCGCAAATATTTTGCACAAGTTCGTACACTGTAACTGCATTTTCTTTTTTTTTTATTTTATATCTCGCTAAATGCCCCAATGTTAATAAAACTTGTTTTTCATGAATTATATTGTTTAATTTTTTTGACCTTCTTGTCCTGAACCTGATATATATATATATATATATGTGTGTGTGTGTGTATATATATATATATATATATATGTATATATATATATATATATATACATATATATATATATATACGTATATATATATATATAATATATATATATATATATATACGTATATATATATATATATATATGTGTGTGTGTATATATATATGTACGTATATATATATATATATATATATATATATATATATATATATATATATATATATAGATATATATATATATATATATATATAAAACTCACTATCAGTAGAAATAAAGTTAGTTACATTCATTTCGCCTCTCGTTACAGCCTAACTGCTCACTTTCACAATTTCTTTTATCACGGCTGAGCAAAAAGACTTAACCAAGCAATAGCTTGACGAGTCAAAGATCCTAAGACCTCATCCGATGCCATAAGTTTTCTGAGGACAATAATTCCGTTCACCCTTCACCGTCGATTACAGAAGTTCTGAAACATTATTGGCTCTATTATCTTTTCAGGGTTGACGAACATTTTTTTTTTAAATTGTGTCTATTCATGTTCGTTATTCATTTTCTGCTTTATCTCTCTATTAGTAGTAGTAGTAGTAGTAGTAGTAGTAGTAGTAGTAGTAGGAGTAGTAGTAGTAGTAGTAGTAGTAGATGATATCTTATGGCACTTAGAAATAAATTGGTTAATCAGCTTCACTATTAAGTGAAGTTTATTCAATATTTGCTCGATAAAGATGCTATTTAAATCGATTGCCACCTTCTAAGGCGACTTGAAATGGCTTCGAATAAGACATATTCAGACGGCCCAGATGGATGAACATCCCTAAGGAGTCAATAGTTCCTAAAATGTTTTGAATCTTTGCAGCAAAAGAAGAAAAGACTTAGTATTCTCCTCCAAGAAACCCATTGTTTCGAAAATGATAACAGTAAGGAAGTATTCCCAATTGAAATTAATTGGAAAATAATTATAAATAAAATGGCTTAATTTAACGGAATTCATTACAGGAAGACTTCCCCCTATTTTTTTTTTTCATAATAGCATCAGTATAGGCTACATGCTATTAAAATATAATGTGTAAATTACAGTTTGAATATATGAGGGCATATGCTTTTTTTGCTCCTTATAAAACTAAATACAGTCCTTTGTTATGGAAAAATAATAGTGTAAAAGAACAATTGCTTTCTATACAATCTTTTTGGGCTCAAGCCATGTCGTCCTGATGGAAGTTCCTATAGGGTAGCTTCCTAGGGTATATTACAACTACGGCGATATTCCCAGAGAATTTACCTTAAGGTACCCAGAATTCTAACTCCTGGAGCGAATATCCCTAATGAAAGTACCAGGGATATCGTGAAATATCAGAGGACGTATTCTTGACACGCCACATGGCAATCTGCACTCCGAACAGAGATAACACTTCAAAGGGGTCAATTGGCAAGAAAACGAAAACGAGAAAGAAAAAGGAGAGCCGTTCGCAAGGCTCTCTCTTCTCCCGTTTCGTAAGCGTGCATTGCGCCGATCCTGGCGCCATCTGTATTCCTTTTTGCGTAGCTTAACAACTCGGTGTTTTTTCCTGTGTTTCTCGCAAAATCTTGGATTTAATCGCTTTATTATGCTTTCTCCAACTTCGTCTGCCTCTGATAAGTTGAGTATTATTTCTTTTATGTATAAATGTAGGCTCTTGGTAATTTTTAAAGTGATTAATAGTAATAATCTTTGTTACAAGAGCCGTTGCCTACCGGAGACGTCTTGGACGCTGTCGCTCGCTAAATATGAGTCTAAGTTAGCCAGAGCGACGTTCCCGGCTGTTTTGCTTTAATAATTTTAGCTGTTTAGCGTTACATAGGATTTCCTTATTCGTGCTATTAGTATTATTTATTTTGGCGCTAGACCATGTAGCCTAGTCGTTTGGCCCTAGTACTTTCCTGCATGATTTTTGGATTTCCGAGTGTTTTAAAATTTTATTGAAGCTTTAGGCAGTTTTATACATTTAAGATTATATTGATTATTTCCAAGATAGTATACGAGTGAGTTTCGATGATTTAGGTAATCGATTATCTTGGTGCCTAAGCTAAGTTGCCTATGGAGCCTTAGTATACTTTCTCATACTCCCCGGTTGCTTTCTTTTCTTTGGAGAAGGTATGCAATCCCTTTCCCTCTGTTTAAGCCTTGGGCTTAACCCTAGTGGTTTATCTGAATTAACTTTCGATACAACTATATTGGGGTGTTACTGTACCTTCCTGTTCCAGTAAGTCTGGCTTCAGAGAGGGGCAGAACATCAGAGTTTTTAGTCTGAGTCTGTGTTTGTCTGGCTTGGGGTTGAGACTCCCTCGCTAGTCTGACGCAGACATAGGAGGCTTAGCCTCCTTAGGTCACTCCCGAAGGTTTCTGTACGAGATGATTCCTTCTTTTTGTGATCTAGGAGACTAGTCCTTGTTGCTGTTCTCGGTGGGAGGATAAGATCCTTTCCCTGGGAGTAGCAACACCTTCCTTGCTTTGGTTCAGTGGGGGTTGGCAAGTATTGCTGGCTTCCCTCCTTGGATCTCCCTTAGGCTAAGATGAGTTTTCTTGGCTGCGAGTGATTCTTTACTAAAGCAAGGTTGGTAGGACCCTCTTTGTCCCTTCCCCCTCTATCTCTGTAATGGCCTAGCCGTTACAGTACTGTACGTCATTCTACATCTAGACCTAGTATAGGTTAGGATGTGGAATTGACTCAGTCCCTTGCCGGCCGGCAGAGTGTGCCGGCAGGCAAAGGTCTTCTGCTTTGAGTGCTGCCCGGACCTCCCTTGGTCCCTCATCCATGTCTGTCTGTAGAGCCAGAGGACATTGGTCAGGAAGCCTGAATTAGATTCTCCCCTTCCTTATATGCACTCTTTCGGATTGCCGGGCTTTGAGGTAGTACACTCTCTTGTCCTGACATCCATTCTGTTTTCTTCTAGTGCTGTACCCGACCCGGCTGCCGGCCTATGTGGCCGGCAGCCGGGCAGTCGGAGTTCTCTGGTTCTTTTGCTGCTGGCCGGCATCGGTTGTTTACCTTTGCCGGCCGGCTATTGTCACGCCCTTGTCCGCCGGTAGCTACAAGCAGTGGCCGGCAGCCGGGTGCTACCTTGTGTAGTTGCCGGCCGACATTGGCTGTTGCCGGCCGGCAGTTACTGCCGGCCGGCACATGCATTTGAACCAGCGTTCTGCCGCCTTATAGCTGTTAAGTAGTATACTTTAAAGCTAGTTATAGTGTGTGCCGGCCGGCGCATTACCTTCTATACTGTACCAGTATTCTTCAGTATAGCATATACTGTAGGGAGAAAACTATAGTATAGTATTGGTACAACACTGTGTTTTCTAACACTTTTGTGTTGTCTTGCACAGCCCTTTGGTGTTGCTTTACAGATAAGAAAGTGAGTTCTTTCTTGTGTATTATCCGGTGTTTTAAAATCATACCTTAGGTGTGAGCTACACCTGTTTCCTCTGGAAATTTTTCATTGGTTACTCTAGGACAGATTAACCATACGATTTTATTATCTGGAAGGCTGCAACAGTTGGTTGTGCGGGAAACACAAGTGTGTGTCTTTCCTTTCTGATTTGTTATGCTAAACTGAGCATATCCAGTGATACATAGTTCACTTGATACTCATGGAAATTTCTTCTCTTTACAGGAGGACCATCCGAAGTGCAGAAGTGTTTTCTGCAACGTCCGCAGTAAGAACTTCTGCGGACATGAGTTATGTAGGAGGCACGCAGCATGCGCTGTCTCCAAGGGTGATCTCTGGTATTGGGACCCTCAGGTATGTACCGTGTGCTCTAACCTGATTACTGAGGCTTTCGATTCCCCTAGGACGGCGGAATCAAGGGATATAGCAAGGGAGAAGCTTCGTACCTGGGTAAGGGGCTTCCAGAAGAACACCTCTGGACCTTATCTTCCAAGTGAGAAGATGAGGGCTTACCTTTTCCCTAGGGCATCAGCTGATGCAGTAATTCCCCAGCCTCAAGAGGAGATTCCCCTAGTTCAGATCCCGGTGGATGCTGAAGTCGCGGTCGCCTTGCAAGACATCCAGTTGGACGACAGGATGTCAGACGTGTCCGAGCGTCTGGAGGAAGACCTCCTGGCAGAAGGCCAGGATGAAGATCAAGCGCCAGACATTTTAGAGGAAGAGGCCGACGAGGTGTCGGCTGCTCCGGTTCAGATCCCTGAACCTATTCCCTCAACATCGTCCGCTCTCCCAGTAGAGCTGGGACAGGCCCTCTCCTCCATTGTTGGAATGATCCAACAAATGCAGAAAGAGAATAATGAGAAGGCGGCTGCAATGGAACTTCAGATGCAGAAGCTTGCAGCATCACGTGGGCCCCAGAAAAGGCTCAACGTGAAAGACCTTCCCTTGTGCTCAGATGCTAACCCGTGGAGATATGCTGAGCACATGCCGATGACGATTGGAAAGATCGTCATGTCGGATAAGTTGGGTTCAGTTCCCCTAGAGGAGGTGGAATTCTGGCCCAGCAAAGGGTCATATCCGGACTGTTATGTCCGGTTGAGGAAGGAACCAGCTTCAAAGGAGGAGACAGAGCCGAAGGAGGTCATAGTGATGGACCATGCTAAGGCTCAAGCTTTGCTTTCATCTTCGATGAAAGAGAGGGGCTTCACGAACTCAAAGGTGGCTGCATTGAGTAAGAAGCTCCCTTCCTTTGTGTCCTCTCCTGCTAGAGCCTTCCCCTTTTTGCAGAAAGGGTTTGCGGCTGTGTTAAAAGCAGTCGAGGCTGGCAAGCCTTGCCCCTCCTTGGAGGAGTGTAAACCCTTTTCACTGGCCCTACCTATGGACCATAAGGACTGGAAGGACGTCCATCTTACCTTCTCAGTCGGGAAGTTGGAGGCTGATATTGCCGGACGTCAGTTCGGTGAGAACCTCCCTAAGCTGTCTGACTTTCTTTTGCGGAGAGAGCTCGAGACAAAAGAAAGACTGGCTGCCTCAATGTCTCTTCAGACCACTCTTGAGACGATGGCAAGTGACCCCAAGGTCCATGAAATGTTCATGGTAGTGGCCAAGACTCATCTGGCCACAGTGACGAAGGATCTTTACAGCTTCGTCAGGGCGAGGAGAGCTTGTAGGGAGTTCGTGTTAACGTCGGCTACGGTGAGGCATGAGCCAAGGAAACTAATCTCCTCCAACATTTGGGGCAAAGACTTTTTCCCTAGCGAATCGGTCAAAGAAGTTGTTGATAAGGCCGCCACGGAGAATAGAAACCTTCTCCAGAAGTGGGGCCTGTCTATCAAGAGAAAGTCTTCCCCGGATGAGGGTCCCCAACCAAAGAGGAAGACTAAGAGGACTAGGCTACCGTCTCGGCCAGCCAAGCCATTTAGACAGCAACAGCAACAGCAATTGCCGATGCCTTCAGTGCCCCAGATGGTGGCACAAACCCCGACCACATTCCAGTGGGTACCCCAGGCCGTGTCGACACAGTCCCCGGCATTCAACCCAACGTTCGAAGGGCAGTCAACTTCCTTTCGAGCAAAGCCTAGAGGAGCAGCCAGAGGCTCGTCTAGGCGCCCCTCAAGGGGAAGGGGATTCAGGGGTGGTCGCGGTCAGGGAGGCAAGACCTCAGGACAGCAGTCCAAGTGAGATGATACCGGTAGGAGGGAGACTTCAAAGTTTTCGGGATCGGTGGACCTTCGATCCCTGGGCCCACAGCCTACTCAAGAATGGGCTAGGCTGGAGCTGGTAC
Organism: Palaemon carinicauda; assembly: GCF_036898095.1. NCBI lineage: Eukaryota > Metazoa > Arthropoda > Malacostraca > Decapoda > Palaemonidae > Palaemon > Palaemon carinicauda. The sequence continues at coordinate 72,348,520 of NC_090730.1, read as the reverse complement.
AGCACTCCACCCCCGTGCCCTCGGTTTTTCCAACACTCCACCCCCGTTCTGGAGGAGTACATCCAAGAACTGTTGGAGAAAAAAGTGATCCGAAGGGTGAAGTCCATCTGGACTTGTCGCCACTCAACAAGTTCATAGTGAACTGCAAGTTCAAGATGCTAACACTGCAACGCATAAGGACCTTACTGCCCAAGAGGGCATATACCGTCTCCATAGACTTGTCAGACGCCTATTGGCACGTTCCAATCAACCGTCGACTCTCCCCCTACCTAGGGTTCAAGCTACAACGAAGACTATACGCCTTCAGAGCCATGCCATTCGGGCTAAATATAGCTCCAAGGATCTTCACGAAGCTTACGAGCGTAGCTCTCAAACAATTACGCCTAAAGGGAATTCAGGTGATCCAGTTCCTAGAGTATCTAGGCTTCAAGATCAACAGAAAAAAGTCTCGACTTTCTCCATCTCAAAAGTTCCAGTGGTTGGGAATCCACTGGGACCTAATGTCACACCAATTCTCAATCCCGGCGAAGAAAAGGAATGAGATAGCTGGTTCTGTCAAGAGACTTCTAGATTCCGAAAGGATATCAAGACGCGAACAGGAGAGAGTACTGGGTTCTCTCCAGTTTGCTTCGGTAACAGACCTGGTGCTAAGAGCACAGCTAAAGGATGCAACCGGAGTTTGGAGAAGTTATGCATCAAACGCGCGAAGAGATCTGAGAAGACCAGTTCCGCTTCGTCTACGTACTCTTCTCAGGCCTTGGTCCCAAGCAAGACATCTAAAGAAGTTGGTACTTCTTCAGCCACCTCCCCCGTCAGTGACGATTCACACAGACGCCTCGAAGGAGGGGTGGGGAGGTCACTCTCATCGGAAAAAGGCCCAAGTGACTTGGTCCAATCTATTCAAGACCTTTCACATAAACTTTCTAGAAGCTATGGCAGTGCTCCTTACCTTAAAGAAAGTCTCCCCGCGTCACTCGATCAACATAAGGTTGGTGCTGGACAGCGAGGTAGTTGTGAGATGCTTGAATCGACAAGGATCAAGGTCGCCACCTCTCAACCAGGTGATGTTGGCCATCTTCCGATTGGCGGAAAAGAAGAAGTGGTACCTGTCGGCAGTTCACCTTCAAGGAGTCCGCAATGTGACAGCGGACGCTCTATCCAGGTTCACACCGATAGAGTCGGAATAGTCCCTAGACGCAGGATCGTTCTCCTTCATCTTGAGTCAAGTCCCAGAACTGCAGATAGACCTCTTTGCGATGAAAGACAACAAGAAGTTGCCCCTGTACGTGTCCCCGTACGAGGACCCCTTGGCGGAAGCAGTGAACGCGATGTCCCTCGACTGGAACAGATGGTCCAGGATTTATCTGTTCCCTCCTCACAACCTTCTGTAGAGGGTCCTCAACAAACTGAGATCCTTCAAGGGAGTAGCGGCTATAGTGGCCCACAAGTGGCCGAACAGCGTGTGGTTCCCCCTGGCATTGGAACTACGGTTGAAGTTTCTACCGCTACCAGATCCAGTTCTGACCCAGCGAGTCCAGAAGTCGAATGTCTGCGCTTCATTACAGAAAACCCGGACCCTGCAGCTCATGATTTTCTCTCCCTAGCGGTGAGAAAGCGTTTCGGGATTTCGAAAGCCAGCATAGACTTCCTAGAGGAATATAAGTGCAAATCTACTAGAAGGCAATATGAGTCATCTTGGAGAAAATGGGTGGCCTTTGTTAAGGCGAAGAATCCGCAGGAGATCTCGACGGACTTCTGCTTATCTTTCTTCATCCACCTCCATGGTCAAGGGTTGGCAGCTAACACGATTTCAACGTGTAAGTCTGCTTTGACAAGACCCATTCTATATGCCTTCCAGGTCGACCTCGCTAACGAGATCTTTAATAAAGTTCCGAAAGCCTGCGCTAGGCTCAGACCTTCAGCACCTCCAAAGCCCATTTCATGGTCTTTAGATAAAGTTCTTCATTTCGCTTCACTGTTGAACAATGAGGAGTGTGCGTTAAAGGATTTGACCCAAAAAGTTATTTTCCTATTTGCACTCGCGTCCGGGGCCAGGGTTAGTGAGATTGTAGCCCTCTCGAGAGAGGAAGGTCGTGTTCAGTTCCTGGATGGGGGAGAACTGAACCTGTTTCCGGATCCTACGTTTCTCGCCAAGAACGAGTTACCCACCAACAGGTGGGGTCCCTGGAGAATCTGCCCTCTGAAAGAAGATGCATCTCTATGTCCAGTAGAATGCCTAAAGGTCTATCTTCGTAGAACTTCAGACTTCAAGGGTGGTCAACTATTCAGGGGAGAATAATCAGGCTCAAATTTATCACTGAAACAACTCAGGGCGAAAATCACATATTTTATTCGCAGAGCGGATCCTGACAGTACACCCGCAGGTCACGATCCGAGGAAAGTTGCCTCATCCTTAAATTTCTTTAATTGTATGGATTTTGAACATCTTCGTTCATACACTGGCTGGAAGTCTTCCAGAGTGTTCTTTCGTCACTATGTGAAGCAAGTGGAGCAACTAAAGAGATCTGTGGTAGCAGTGGGTTGCGTCGTTAACCCTGCTGTTTAACTCTGTGAGGAACAGTGGTTTTAATTGGGACGATTAATTCCAGGGTGAGTGTGTAGTTACCTACTGTGCTACAAACTAAGTGTGAGGGCACCAAGTTGCCCACGTTGACTGTTCCACTTCCAAAGGTGAACCTAGCATAAGTGCAGACATGTGTGTCGAGCGTTTCTAACGCTAATGTGACTGATTAGTAATACAGACTTTTATGACTTTGATACCTCGGTATGTTAAAAGTGGCACTAATGTTTTTCTTTCAGATAAACAAGTTTCTGTTTACTATCATACTTATGCATAAAGTTTTGGTTATCCTCCTCTTATATATATATATATATATATATATATATATATATATATATATATATATATATATATATATATATATATATATATATATATATATATATGTTGTTAACCTGTCTATTTATTGTCTGTCAATAAACTTGTTCTTGAGAACCTTGCATCTCCTTCACCTGTGTCAATTTATTGGTAATAATTGAGCATTCATTCTATGTATATTTATCTGGGATAATTCTAATAGATTGTTCCTTTATGCAAGCTAATGTTGCATTGGTTTATGCTTTCCCTTAGCGGGAGGACTTCATCCCATAAGGGGACGGTGGCGGATTTACAAGTTTCCTCCTACGCGGATAAAAGCCTTTGTCCAATACAAGTATTGAGCGGAGAACTGGTCGATATTTCATATTGACGCAGTGGTTCTTTACAAACTATGCTTTACTTAATATAGGGTGAGACCACTATATTGGCTTGCCTGGTATTCATACATAGGTATATGTACTCTTCGAGACTTTTCCAGAGTCTAGTAGGACTCTTCCCTGTAGGGGGCAGGAAGCTCTAACATGGTTTATGGTTAGTTGAAAAGGTTTATAACGGTAACATCTTAGGTCTCTAGGTCTAGTCGACCGGGGAAATACCTCCGGGGAGTACGGCACGTTCTGAGAATCCACAGATACAGTAATGCTTTGGTATACTTCCATCAGAACGACATGGCTTGAGCCCAAAAAACGGATTTTGAGCGAATCAAAAAATCTATTTTTGGGTGAGATGGCCATGTCGTCCTGATGGACCCGCCCTTCCCTTTCTATGAAAGGGCTGTAGGACCCCTCCCTACATACAGTATCTGTAGCACCTCGTGTATCGCTACAAGGAATACAGATGGCGCCAGGATCGGCGCAATGCACGCTGACGAAACGGGAGAAGAGAGAGCCTTGCGAATGGCTCTCCTTTTTCTTTCTCGTTTTCGTTTTCTTGCCAATTGACCCCTTCGAAGTGTTATCTCTGTTCGGGGTGCAGATTGCCATGTGGCGTGTCAAGAATACGTCCTCTGATATTTCGCGATATCCCTGGTACTTTCATTAGGGATATTCGCTCCAGGAGTTAGAATTCTGGGTATCTTAAGGTAAATTCTCTGGGAATATCGCCGTAGTTGTAATATACCCTAGGAAGCTACCCTATAGGAACTTCCATCAGGACGACATGGCCATCTCACCCAAAAATTGATTTTTCGCTTCGCTCAAAATCCGTTTTATCATCATCACCTCCTATGCCTATTGATACAAAAGGCCTCGGTTAAAGTCCACCAGTCATCTCTATCATGAGCTTTTAAATCAAAACTTCTTCATCCATCATTTCCTAGTTCACGCTTCATAATCCTAAGCCATGAAGGCCTGGGTCTTACAACTCTTTTAGTGCCTTAAGGAGCCCCGTTAAAAGTTTGGTGAACTAATCTTTCTCGAGGATTGTCAAGAGCATCCCAAAGTATCTACGTCTATCCTTCCCAATTATATCATCCACATATGACACTCGAGTAATCTCTCTCATAATTTTATTTGTATTCCTATCCTGCCATTCAACTCCCAATATTCTTCTGAGGCCTTAGTTTTCACATCTACAAAATGTGTTGGATATTAATTCATTGTCATACCACGACTCCTGTCCATGCAATAACATCGATCTCACTAAAGTAATATATAACCTGATTCTTATACGTTATTTCAGGTGATTTGATTTCGAAATTATACTTAACCTAGCCATTGTCTGATTTGCCTTTTTTCACTCTTTCTTTAAACTCAATTTCTAAAGATCATAGTTCCTAATTATATGAATGATTCAACCTCAATAATCCTTTCTCCTTCCAATGATATATCATCCTCCATTCCATATTCCGTTCTCATCATCTCTTTCTTTCTTCTATTTATCTTAAATTCAACCTCATGTGATATTTCATGCATTTAGGTAAGCAAGCTTTGCAAGTCCTATAGTGTTCTGCTAAGAAGGACAGTGTCATCAGCATACTCTAAGTCAGCTACTTTCCTTTTACCAATCCAGTGCAATCCTTCTCCACCATCCCCAACTGGTCTATGCATTACAAAAGTGACAATATAAGTGACAACACATTCCCTTGTAGTACTCTGCTGTTCACTGCAAATTTGTTTGATAGGACTCCACTAGCCCTATGGACTTGCTATTCTCGTGAACATATTTAATCAAATTTACACATTTATGAGAAACTCCATAATAACGCAGGACTCTCCAAATAATTGGCCGGTGCACACTATCATAGGCTTTTCCATAGTCTACACAATTCTGTATTACATGTCTTGTAATGAAAATTTGGTATTTAAAAGTTCTACCCTATCTAAGTCCTGCATAGATTACTTAATTTTGAAACTTTAAAATTTGAAAATTTTGAAACCTTTTCAAATTGTTTCCCTAACTAATATTTTAATGAATATTTCTTATTCAACAGCTTTGAACATTATCACATGTCTTTTCTTACAGCATATATGTTATTACCTCCACAGCTTTATAGAATATCGATGATAGTACTGAATACCCTGTTTTCAGTCCCTCTTTCACCACAAAACAGTTATTAACTGCTCATTTATGCCAAGTATTTAATAATTCTCAACTTAGGTGAGAAGCTATGAAATGCTGAATATACGTTAACATAAGCTCTTCACTCTCAATTCTCATATGCAATTTCTTTTCAGAATTGGCATTAGGGTTGGAAAGCTACAACCCTAGTTGGAAAGACAGGATGCTATAAGCCCAATGGCTCCTACAGTGAAAATAGTTGAACGAGGAAAGGGAATAATGAAATAAACTATGATTGAGACAATGAACAATATAAAATGTATAATGAACATTAACCACATTGAAATAGATCTTCCATTAATAGACTATAACAAACAAGTAAGAGGAAGAGAAATAAGATAGAACAGTGTGCCCGAGTGTACCCTCAACCAAGAGAACTCTACCCTAAGATATTGGAAGACCATGGTACAGAAACTCTGGCACTACCCATGGCTAGAGAACAATGTTTTGATTTTGAAGTGTCCTTTTCCTAGATGAGCTGCTCTCTAGAGCTAGAGAATCTCTTTTACCTTTACTAAGAGGAAAGTAGCCACTGAACAATAATAGTGCCGTAGTTAACCTCTTAAGTAAAGATGAATTTTTTGGTAATCTAAGTGTTGTCAAGTGTATGAGGGCAGAGAAGAATGTGAAAAGAATAGGCCAGACTATTCGGTGTATGTGTAGGCAAAGAAAAAGTAAGGCGTAAACAGAAAGATGGATCAAATGTAGAACTCTCTGGCCAGTCAAAGGACCCAATAACTCTCCAATGGTATTATCTCAATGGGTGGTTGGTGCCTTAGCTTTCATATATTTTTTCTATTTTTACCTATTGCAAAAGCGTATACTAATTGTTAGATAGAACTGTCTACAGGCAGACCTTCAAATAACTATGAAATTAAATTTTTAAGCAAATTCTGATATGTCTTATTTCTCTTTTCGGAAAAGATGGATGGTTTAAGATCTTCGTTTACTTATCCTTGAGATCGGAATTCTATCCTCATACACATAATATCCAATCCTCTGATGACCTGCTTTGTAATCAAACTTTTTTTTCGATACGGCATGAAATTGCCAATTTAAACTCCGAAAGACAGCTCAAATTCCGATAAAAAAAATAAATTACATCTCATATTTTCATGAATTTTTTATTGATATATAGAAATGTTTTTTTTTTCTTTTTCTTTTTCTTTTGGAGGGGATGGGAAAGTTTTATCACCCAATCCCCCCAAAATGCGTTTATTTTTTATTAAAAAAAGATTCTTATTATTATTATTATTATTATTATTATTATTATTATTATTATTATTATTATTATTATTATTATTATTATTATTATTATTATTATCATAGTCTACATAAACTTGTGGTTTATAACGTTGAGTTCTGGGTTCCATCTACCTTCCTTAGGAATGCATCGCTTTCCTCACTATATGTGGGGTCCAGTCACACGCTATTTTGAATAAGTCATTGCGGGGTATATCGTCTCCTACCTTCTTAAGATATCTTTTTATTTATTTATAGCACCAATTTTATTTGCGCTTTCTAAAGCATTTCAAGTTCAATTCGTAGTTCTCGGTACTTTTATTTTTTTTTCTCTCCGCTTATCTTCCACTCATGATTCCCACGGTACTGCGACATCTGAGTGATACTTTTTTATCGTTGTCTTGTCGACCAGTCACGTTTTGTCGATTTGCATGTATCACGATATTTATCCTTATACTGTCGTCCCAGAGTAGTTTAGCATGATAATTTTGTACCCGAGCTTTAGGTTTACGTTCGTACAATTCGTTACA